>NW_007577800.1:0-44210 GCF_000690725.1 Stegastes partitus | reverse complement strand
TACAAAACAACAAAAACCAGACACAAGCAGCACAAACTAGACACAAAATAACAAAAAAAGGACACAAAACAACAAAAATGAAACAAGTAACATCACAAATGAAATACAAAAGAAAAACAAGAAACAACATGAACAAAACAAGACATAAAATGACATGAAAAAGACACTAATTGTTATTTTGTTTTATTACTATTTCTTTTCGTGTCTTTCTTTACTTGGCAAAAAATAAATAAATCTTTGTATTGTGTTCTTTTTTTTTGTTTGCTGTTTTTTTTTTTACCTTTTAAAATTTTTATCTTTACCTTTTATTTTTTTATAAATTGTTATATAATTACTTTTACATTATTTTATTTATTTATTTTTTTTTGTGGATCAATAAAGTTTATCTAAGTCTAAGTCTAAGTCAGAAGAACAATGAGACCCAATAACACCAAAACAAGTCACAAAACAGCAAAAACCAGATATTAAACAGCAGAGTGAGATACAAAATGATAAGACTTAAAACAACACAAACAAGACACATAATGTCACAAATGAGACACAAAAAAATGAGACACAACATGACAAAAAGTGGACACAAAATGTTAAAACCAAGTAAAAGATTAAGTAAATAACAAAAGTGACACTGCAAAAAACAAAATACATAAATAGTATGCCAGTTTTTTAAATGCAATTTTACAGGAAAATTAATACAGTTTGACAATCAAGGTCTTATGATCAGGCTGAGGTCAAATACGATGAGACAGATAATCATTCAAATGCTTTTTTAAATTCCTCTTTGTGTTAGGTCTGTGTGTTGCAGGTTTCTTCTGTTCTGGAGGCACAGATAGTCCCACACCACGAGCCAACATGTCTTTGTTTAGCTGTCTGTTTGAAATACTGAAGGTTTACACCATGAAGACAGACGCTGCCTTCTGGATGCACAATCTGTCCTCCTTCAACAACTCTGGTAATTCTTTTAAACTATGGGTTTCTTCAGTTTGTAATAGCACAATAAATGCTTCACTTAAAAGGGCAGTACATCATTTCCTTTAAACTATTTAACCAGAATGCAGGGTCGCACATGTCGTGATAAATTTTCCACAAAGCAGCAGCTTTTCAGTTTGACCTTCAGCCAAGTAATCTGCAATTAATCATTGCCTTCCAGTGTTAGATTGGGAAAATCTGCTGTTCCCTTGACAAAACTGTTAAATCAGCATATCGAAAAGAGAGAAAGACTGGCTCCTCTTTGGTTTTCGTGTCTATTAGGTATTAACTTGGCTGTTTTTCATGCTTTATACACCATGTTCTCTTATAGGGAGAGACGCTAGCTGGATCAAAGTGGTAACGGTGCCACAGGCAGATTCAGATCATATTGTGACTCACTCTGTGCCATGTCTCAAGAGTCCACATTATGCCTGCTCTACCTACAGAGGAGACATATGCCCTAGGGGTGAGTAAATCCTGACAGTGAACTTGTGCACTCAATGTGATACTTTGTTCATCCCCTCAGGCACACACGCTATCTTCCCTGTTCATGACATGCTAGTCCCATTTACTGTAATTGCTGTGACATATGACTGATTTCATCTGATCAGCCTCCATGTGTGTGGCATATTCCAGCCGTAATATCGCTTAATCTTGGTTTTATCCGAGAAAACAGTGGCTGAAATGTGAAATCAGGACGGGGTGGTTTGAAGAAATAATGCTCACTTTTTTTCCTTTAATGGTTTTTTTCATAAATAGCTACAAAAACAGTCTCTGCCAGATACGCTTCATAGGGAAATTATCTTCACGGTACAGTAACTCAGTGAAGGCAGGATAGATGCAGATGGTTATGTAAACAGACTTCCTCCACCTGTCTCTTGAAGATTCAGATTCAAATATTTAAAAACCTAAATGCCTGGGCCTTCTTCTTGGTACATCGGTGGGTGGTGATGCACATAAAACAGCACTGAAGTAACAGCTGATATTAGACCACGAAAGGACAGATCTGAATTCATACAGCAAAGTTATTACATGCCTTGAAACATTAAAGAGAAAGATCTTTTGGGTTAGTTTGGTGTAAGTAGAAGAAGCAAAAAGTTAGACAGTGAGAAGTAAGTGGAAGTAAAAAGTTTAGAGTTTAAGCAAATCCTCTGTCTCTAGAGAGAATGCATGCATAAGGATGGTAGTCCTCCTGATTGGACTGTTTTGTTGCTGAAGTTGAAGAATTTCTGAACAATTATTGTGGCTGTGTTTCAGGTTTCTATTGTCCTTTGGGTTCTGCTTACCCTCAGTCCTGTGAGGCTGGCTCCTACTGTAACAAGACTGGCCTGGATGTCCCCTCAGGGCCCTGTGCAGCAGGATATTACTGCCCTAGAGGCTCTTCAGACCCCCATGCCAACCCTTGTCCCACGGGACACTACTGCCCCCTTGGAACCCCACTTCCTCTGCCCTGCCCTCTTGGGACCATAAAAAGTGAGATAAAGTTCTTGTAATACAGCTGTAATTGCTGGATTCACTTAATGAAATTGATGGTTTATTATTCTTGACACATTTGTTCTTGTCTTAAAAGAATACCGGACAAGTGAACAATTCCAAGCCCCTTTGACTCATGAATTAACGATGAAAGAGTATTCAGACATGATACTAAACCCAAAAATACAACACCTAATCCTTTTTATTGCACACATTGTCAATTTTTCGCATTAATGTCCTAACATGAACTGGTGTTTATCTTTGCAGTTCAGTGATGTGGAGAAATATGAAAATTTCCGTGGAAGCATTTTTTTTACCCCTTGGGTGCCTATGAATAATTGCAGTTGCAAAGTGGTTTAGTCGTGTAATTGTATTCTTGTCTCGCGGCGGACAACTAAAATCCTATTCAAATTGGCTGGAGCTCCTTTATATGTCTATGAATTACAAACCGATGAGGGAATAGGTGTGTACTTTGCATTGAAACAACATTGTTATCTGTTTTAATGCTTAATTACGTCAACTTATAAAGTGATTTGCTGATTCATTTGCCAGTCAGCAAACACTGAATGTAGGGGTGTGTGGAACCCTAAATGAGTCGTTTCTTTAAAATCAATTTATTAGTTAGTTTCCGGTTGATATGTATATCCTGCACCATCCACCAGGTTCCCTTGGGGGATCCACAGTTGAGGCTTGCCAGCTGTGTCCTGCAGGTCACTTCTGCCACCGGAGAGGAATTGCTAAGCCAAGTGGGCCCTGTGCAGAAGGCTACTACTGTCCTGAGGGACAGAGCTCTGAAAGACCACCACAACATGTCTGCTCAGTGGGACATTATTGTGAGAAGGTCAGCCATCCAGTCTTCAAGCTACTGTCACTTATCACTGCTGCATACTGTATGTGATGCTAATGCATAAATCTTCCTCCTTAGCTGTGGCTGTTATTCTTTCACAGCAAGTGCATTGCTATTTACTATAAGTCAACGGATGTTTTCTTACTGTTTTATTTGACTGTCTTTGTCTCTGAACTGCGTGAAACATGTAATTCCCCAGATAAAAAGGCTAATAAAACCGATTTAATGGTTGCTTTAGGGCAGTGTCAAACAGACAGCCTGCTTTCCCGGCAGCTACCAGTTCAGACAAGGCCAAGGCAGCTGTGAGACGTGCCCTGCTGGTTTCTATTGTCAAGATCAAGGTAAAGCTGATGGGTGGACAAATTGCTGGG
This sequence comes from Stegastes partitus, assembly GCF_000690725.1. Classification (NCBI taxonomy): domain Eukaryota; kingdom Metazoa; phylum Chordata; class Actinopteri; family Pomacentridae; genus Stegastes; species Stegastes partitus. The sequence goes on along the minus strand of NW_007577800.1, from coordinate 40,553 downwards.
TGCCAAAGCATTAAGCAGCCGGGAACACAAATGTAATCAACCTTTAAATGGTGGCAAGTTTTCTAAGAAATAAAAATAACTGTTTCCCTTTGAATCCTGTATCGACTCCTCAGGAATGATCCATCCACTTCCCTGTGAGAGAGGGTTTTACTGCCCCAGTGGATCTGCAAATCAACATTTCTGTCCGTCGGGGGCCTATGGAAACATGTCAGGGCTGGTTGAGGAATGGCAGTGCTCACCGTGTGACCCCGGGATGTACTGTAGAGGAGCAGGTACACTACGTCTAATCCTCTGACCACTATCAGCTGCTTATTGTGTAAAAGATATCTGTCAGAGAGACAACTTAAGCTTAAACTGAACAAAATAAATCTGATAAATGTGGATGGAAATATCTGCTCTGCTGTTCCGGTGATAGAAATGTTAAATTATATTTGTTTCAAGGGAGAACTTCCCCCAGTGGACCATGTGCTGCAGGGTTTGTTTGTGTTGGAGGAGCCTCTGAACCTTCACCATCAGATAATGTGACTGGATTCTCATGCCCTCCTGGGTTCTTCTGCTCTTTGGGGACCTCTGAACCAAAACCATGCCCGAAGGGAACATTCAGGTGCATATCGTGTGGTATATCTTTGCACCAAATAATCTCTTGAATTGCATCATTCCCACAAACTGTGTCATTTATACAACAGGATAGGACTTGGAATAGTGCAGTTTTCAAGTCTACGGTGACTAAGCATTGCTCTGTATGTAGCCGCTAGTAATATTTGAATTACTGAAGATATAATCAAATCCACAGATATTCAAGCAGATAACAATTCATGTTCAGCTTAATACTTCAAAATGTGACTGTGCAACTATAACTGTAATATCATTTCACAGACTACTTGTGTGGTTTCTAGTTAAAAAAATATATTTTGGCAGTGAGCAGAGTGGGCTTGTGGAAGAGTCTCAGTGTCGTAGCTGCACGCCTGGCTTTCACTGTTCAGAGTCTGGCCTCTCTGAAGTCTCTGGACCCTGCCTGCCAGGTAAAAAAAACAAATCCTGAGTATTCAAATATTATAGGTGATGCATTATTCGACTTGGCAAAAAAGAATAGCCGTGCAAAAACTTTTATTGAAATGCTTCTGCTGCCAGGTTTCTACTGTCTAGAGGGTTCCCAGTCTGCTACTCCAATGTCGAGTGTGTCCGGAGACGTTTGTCCGGCAGGCCACTTCTGCGCAGAGGGCAGCAGTGCTCCCTCACCCTGCCCAGCTGGCTCTTACCAGAACGACGCTGGAGGAAAAGGCAAAGATGACTGCAAAGCATGCCCTCTTGGTAAACAAGAAGTCACTCTGCAAAACTGACATTTCTTTGCACTTTCCAAATTCCCTCACTCCACTCAGGATGTCCCCTCCATTTGAATGTCATTGCCAGGCTGGTTCCAGGATTTATCGGGCCAGAAAGCATGTAATCCCTGTCCTCCTGGGTTCCACTGCCAGTCTGGTAATTCCAGTCCCACCAGGGGGAGCTCCACCGGGGTCTCCAGCCCTCTGCCCTGCCCAGCCGGCTACATCTGTCCCAGGGAGAGTCCAGACAGTCAGCCTCTGCCCTGCCCCAAAGGCAGCTACAGCCACAGCCAGGGTCTCACTACCACAGGTACAAACCCAGAACCTTTGTGAAAGAAAGAGAACAAGCAGTTTTTTCATATTTTTATTTTTTTTATATGTTTGAAAACACATTATTTGAAGACTGACTGCAGTAAATGTCATGTTCAGGCAGACAGTTTTGTGATTTAAGTCCTGGGGGCTTCATTAAACCCTTGATCTGATTTTCATTTAATACTTTATATACGTGGAAATCCATAAAAGAAAAAAAAAAAAAGGTATGAATAAACAAGGCTTTAATTTAACTTCAGCAAAATGGCATGGACCCACAATTTAAACTACAACAACAACAAAAGATCATTTACAACAGGCCTGCTTGTCAAAAGGACTACAGATATATTCATAAACCTTAACCAAGAATTATGCCAAGACTTTTGAAATTATATGAAAAAAATCTGATTAGGATACATATCAGATTTTACATAAATATATATATATATAACTTTAGAAAGCTCACATAGAAACCTTTTAAGCAATTAAGTCAAAGAAGATGTCACAATTAAAGAGGAAGAAAACTGTACACAAAGCAATATATAAAACAAGAAATTCTAGATATTTTATACGTCTATATTTATAGGTGTTTATGCTCTTTGTAACATACAAGATTTTTTAGTTTTGATGATGTACAGTAATACTACTCTATCTTGGAATGAGACAACAGACAAAAGCCAAAAGTAAACACTGAAAGTTGGAATAAAGTCAAAACCTAAAGGTATAATATGTAGTGTTTCTGTATTAAAGTGTCTTAAAATAACTACTCCAGTGTTATATATATTTTTTTGTGTAATTGCATTGTCCCAAATGTTTCCAACAATGTTCAAACCCACAGATATCCATATTTTTATTAGTGTAATTCAGTGTTTCATTTTTGTCATCTGTCAACGGCGCAATACCTCCTTTACCCTTTCAACCTTGGAAGATACCAGTTTGTTTTGCTAGCTCAGGGCAGATCATGATTATTTTTGTAACCTATGGTTGTTTTGAACACAGACTACAGTGCTGGACTCCCCCATTATTACACTCACTGAATAATATTAATGTTCGTTCATTTAAGGCAGAGTTAACAGTTAACATTACATCAGATAATGCTCCCTTTTTATTTGAAAATGTACATATATGGCTAAACATAACATGAATAAAACTTTTAAATATTGCCTTATCCATTGAATGAGATTTCTGCCTGAATCAGAAGTCAGAAATATTTGAATTTCATTTTTTGTTGCTTTGGTTTTGCGACCTCTACTGGCAGAAGTTTAAGTCTGCGTTAAGATATTAGGTTTGCTTAAATTTTAAAGTTTTTTTTTCAACTTCTTGTTCTTACAGTGATGTTTAATTTAGGTTGCTTCAGATATTGACACCACAGCCATCTCAGGGACATAGTGATTGATCTCACCTGGCAGGTAGCTCTGTTCCTGTTAGGACTGAAGTCAAAGCTGTCCACCTCTGTTTTCAGGTCAGTGCTTAGTGTGTCCTGCAGGCCACTTCTGTGGCTCTGAAGGTTTGGTTGAGCCTTCAGGATTGTGTGCTGCTGGGTTTCTTTGCCTGATGGGTGCCAAGGTGCCAAATCCGACTGACAACAGAACTGGATCTCTCTGTCCACCTGGAATTTACTGCCAACAAGGGCTTAAAGCAGGTAGATGGAATGAAAGACACCTACAGTGCTTGGTTAAAAAATGAAACAAGTATATTTTAGTCGCCTCATTGTCTCAAACGCCTTAAAAAATACCAAAAGCAGCAATGAGTGGATACTGCCACAAAAGACAGAGTCTATTCCCCTAAGCAATCGGGCTTCTTTGTTGTGCAAATGCTATTCAACACATTGAACCACACCATTGCATGTTCTTTCACTGGCACAAACAGGAGTGCTTTGCTTTATTTTGAGCCAATGCCACAAACTATGCACTGCCCTTGTTGCTGCAAGTATTCATTACAGCACCAAATCCACGCTTGAAAATAGTTCCCGCAAATTTTGGGGTACGTTCATTACCCCTTATTTAAGTTTTATATCTTGAGTAAGAATGGGATTGGAGCTGATTGCCACATAAGGGATTGTGAAGATGCAGTGTTAACACCTGCCTTATCCTTAAATGTTTCAGTTACTTTCTAGTTTTGAATTTTTTTTTTTTTTTTAACAATTTGATGGGTCATGATTCTAATTTCCTCAAAAAAATGTTTCTATTGACCTCTTGTGTTGCAGGGGATTGCTCGGCAGGGTTTTTTTGTGACTGGGGCTCGAGCAAAGCAGACCAGGCTCTGTGCCCAGCTGGTTTCTTTTGCCCCAGTGGAACACCAGCTCCCATTTCTTGTCCTGCAGGAACATTTAGCTCTGAAACAGGGAACACACATCAAGACAATTGCACCACCTGCACTCCTGGTTACTACTGTCAAGGTAAGAAACATTGATTGTCCTGAAGTAATCTGCAGCAAAACGAGCAAAACAAATCATCCAGAGACAAATCCAGACTCTGGGGGAGAATGTAATTTGTTTTCTATCAGTAGGTACAATGGATTAGGATCCAGTGTTTGTTTTGTTGTTTTTTATTTACACATTATTTTAGGAAGGGATGCAGCTATGCTTACAGACATGTCACAAGGGCACAAATAATTGGTTAGCTAGCCAAATGTTTATAGACCCACGTGTTGTCTTCTTTAATAAAAGCAAGATATTTACATGTGTTCTGGGATGATAGTTCACAGGAGCACATGGGTTTTATGATCAAAGCTGTTAATTTTGAGGCAAAAACGAGGGGAGCTAAATGAGTTTATGCCTCCCTTTTATCTGAGACAATCTGACAAATGATTTTACACAGAGTTGGTGTCTTTAACAGTGCAGTTGTGTCTTTATGCCTTCAAAACTACACAATGTAGATTTTCCAGATTGTCAAAGTGATTCCTGGTCATTGATTAAACCCTTAAAACCTTTCACTGCTTGCTGCAGCTGGAGCACACCAACTCGCCTAAGACTCAAAAATGACTCAGTGCGACACAATGACAAGTAACATTGCAGTAAATCTGCCAAACATGTTCGAAGTGGAAACTAATTCTGAAAAATATTGCTACAGAAAGCTTCACCCTGCAAGTTGACAGGATTTGTCCCTTAATTTTATGTATAAAACCCAGGAAGTCAGAATCCATGTTTTTGAGGCTGTCATCAGTACACTGCAGTTTTAAGGCGGAAATGCTCAGCCATGGTATTGACTGCTTATTTCACTCATTATATGTATTCCAGAATATGAAGAAAACACCATATGGATACGGTAACATGATAGAAAAAAAGCTTGATTGGAGATATTCTGTTAATTTTATTCGTTCTCATTGATTTTTCTCTGTCTGCCTCAGCTGAAGCTACTGTCCAGCCTGCACTGTGTCCCGTTGGACACTACTGTCCTGCAGGTCTGGTTCACGGACTGGAGTTCCCTTGCCCTCCTGGCACCGTGCAGAACCAGCTCGGAGCCTCAGGTCTTGGTGCCTGCCTGCTCTGCCCCGCTGGTATTAAAAATATATCTCATGACCTAAACCTGAATTAAATCTGAAAGATGGTACTTGTTTGTTTAAAGTTTTTATGATGGTGAATTTACTCTGTTGGTGTTTCCTATAGGGATGTTCTGCTCTCAGTCTGGTCTGTCCCAGCCTACAGGTCTCTGTGAGGCCGGATACTACTGCCCTGCTGGATCTACAAGCCCAAACTCTACTGTATATCAGGTGTTGTTCTTGTTCTCGGGTGCACCCGTGAATCCATAAACTGGTGATTTAATATGTGAAACTTTTGGGTCGTCCAGAATAAATATCACAGGTTGAAAAACAGATTGTCCATTTGTTTGAATCCCTATGAATTACTTTCCAGTGACAACATCATGTGTAATGCAACTTGTACTTAAGATATCGAAAAATGGCTACATTTTCTTGATGTTTTTTCTGGCATGTTATTTCTGATGCCTTGACCAAGAACTACTTCTCCTTTAAAGCTATCATCAAGCCCAATACAGTAAATACGCATTCTTCTTCTTTTGTAATTATGGCATCAAAAGTACATATCATCATTGTTATGTTTTTATTTTTTATGTCTTTTCTCAGGGAGATTCTACAGGAAGCTATCTTTGTCCATCTGGCCACTACTGTCCTCCTGGCACTAGCTACCCACTCCCCTGCCCAGTAGGCTCTCTTTCCATCTCTCAGGGACTTAAGGAAATTGACAAATGCCAACCCTGCCCCCCTGGACTATTTTGTGACACTCCTGCAGTAGCGGCGCTCTCAGATGCCCTGCCATGTCAAGCTGGGTAAACACTTCCTCCCTTTCTGTTCTACTTTTTCTGTTTTTTTCCGAGCGTGGGATGGTCACAGATTCTTATTTATTCAGTTTTTAAAAATAAATTTCATTCATCATCTTTAAATCACATCTGTGTCTGCCAAGTGTTCTGCTCATTTCTGTTCTATTTATAGGCTGTGAATCAGAAGATGTGGAAAGTTGGACTCGAGGGAAGCAGAATTAAAATTCTGTGCAGTTCAGACATGTTAGTCATAAAACATCACTTTGAATTAATGCCAGTTATTAAAGCATTTTTTTTCTTGCACCATCAGCTGCTATACTTAATGGCGTTCACTTGGTAATAATTAGGACTGAATATGGTTACCCTTACTATAATTGCAACTGCATTAAAATTAAACACTGTATAAAATTAAAATGTTTAATGATTAAGAACCGGCTTTTTAAAAGAATAATTAGATATACGATACATGTTGACTCATACTGACTGATTCGCTTAAATAAGGTTCATTAAGCAATGAATCAATTTTAGTATTAATGTATCAGATTGAGTTGTGCAGTCAAATTCATCCATTGCAAACTGGAAATCTGCCTAATGGGCCATATCCCAAGAGCTATATTTATCATTGCAAAACCCATAATTGTAACAACCATCATCTGAAATTTCTTATATTTGAACTGACGCTTATCTTTAAGAGCTACACTAAAATTATATTTTCTCACTGACTGAATTTTGCACCTCATAATGGCAGCTTATGGAAATATTTTTATGATATGAACTTTGTTTTCCCTGTTCACGCCTACAGGTATGTGTGCTCAGGTGGCAGCTCCAGTCCCACTCCGTCTGATGGCTCCCATGGCTACCTCTGCCCTGCTGGCCATAGCTGTCCTGTTGGCTCAGCAAGTGAGGTTCCCTGTGAACCCGGCACTTACAGTCCTTCCCCCGGAGCAGCCCACTGCATAATATGCCCCAAAGGAACCATGTGCTTCTCCTCCGCCACTCAAGAGCCCTCCACCTGCCCAGCTGGTGAGGATGCAGAAAATAAACTTTGAGTCAGCAGTATAAAACAAATCACCATCTTTTTAGATAAAGTAGCAATGCTGTCCAGATTTATACTTCTGCAGTAAATTAATTGTTTCCTTCTAGGTCGTTTTTGTCCTGCTGGGACAGCTTTACCTCAACCCTGCCCCTTAGGAACTTTTAGCAACCAGACAAGTGCCCACTCTCTATCTGTCTGCACACCGTGTCCCTCTGGAGTGTACTGTAGCTCATATGGAGCCTCAACACCTCAAGGTGACCAGACTGAGATATCTGGTTTTATTTTAGCCTTTTGCAAAATGTGCACACCCGTGTACCTTGGTTAAACTAATTAGGAACAGGTGAATGATAGTGTCTGTGTTGCTATCTAGGTCCATGTTTGCAGGGTTATTTCTGCCAAGGTGGAGCTGTGGAGCCAACACCTCAGAGTTCTGACAGCTTCCCCAGAAATGGCCCTTGTCCTGTGGGCCACTACTGTCCAGCAGGATGCCTCTCGCCAATTCCATGTCCTCTTGGCAGTATTCGCAACACTACTGGTATGCTTGGTGTTTATGCTCATTGTGAGATGAGATTTTTTTTCCACAACACTGTGTGGTGAATTGAATAATTTGATTCCCTTATCATACAGTCGTCCTCAAATGTATTCATACTCTTCCATTAAAGAAAAGGCAAAATTCACATTAGTCACTCAAATAACTAGAAAGTGAAAAAAGTAGTAATAAATAAAAAAAATGCTAAATTAGAATTTAGTGGTTGAAAAGAATAATTTAAAAAAACAAACAAAACTTTCCCGGACAAATTAGAGCACTTTGCTGATGAGCAGTGGACCAAAATCAAAATACCTGTTAACAGGTGCAGAAGTCTGACTAAGAGTTACAAAAAACACTTGATTGTAGTGATTGGCTCAAAGGGTTGTTCAACAAAGTATTAGTTTACGGGTCCCATCGTGCTTGTTTGCCTGTTTTTTTTTTGTTGTTTTTTTTGTTTTTTTTATATTTCTGTTGAACCACAATTCAAAAGCAATGTCATGATTTTCATTCATTTTTTATTCATTATTACTTTTGTCAGTTTGAACTTATTTCAGTGACAGCTGTTTTTTTCTTTCTTTAGTGGGAGGGTATGAACACATTTGAGGGCGACTGTATATGCATTTAGGGGTTTGCATTTGAATTTGACAGCGACCCCAGCAGGGTTTCTTGTTATCTGCTTTTCTGTTTTGCATCACTTTAACACCCTGACTGTTATCTGCTGTCCCCCATCATAGGAGGTGTGTCCATGGAGAGCTGCTCTGCTTGTCCTGCAGGTCACTACTGCTCCACTGAGGGTCTGGCCAAGCCCAGTGGCCCCTGTGCTGCTGGTTTCTACTGCCCTTTTGACTTCTCGTCAACCACTCCATATGCTTTCCTCTGTCCCAAGGTAAAGCTTCATGCATTTGCACTCTCATTGATTTCGTCTCTTCCCTTATTCTTCGTTCTTATAGTTCTCCAAAAGTGTCTCTGCCAAAAGTTTGTGCCACATTTATTATTAATGTCCTGCCAAACAGATGTGTCTTTGTTATTTTAATTCTGTCCTAGGGCCACTACTGTCCTAAAGGGTCTGCCCTGGCCTCCCCTTGTCCCACAGGAGAGTACCAGCCAAATCCAGGTTCAGACAGCTGCATCCCATGCCGACCTGGATTCTACTGTGAGGAGGCCATAGTGGGAGATCCATGGCCCTGTCCACCACACTCATTCTGCCCTGCAGGTTTGCTAAAAAGACACATTTGACAGTGAAGCATGGAGTCAGCTCACAAATTAGTAATAATTAATTAACATTGCTGCATCTTGTTTTTTTTTTAGAATTACCATACTGATATGAGAGTGTTATCAGGCCTCTCGTAGATATATATTTTTTTAAAGAAAGAGCGTTAACAAGCCTATTTGCCAAAACGATTCCCTATTCTTTTTGCATAACATCATGGATCATACGGAAAAGATTAACAGTGACAGAAAATTTTTCTTAGACTTTATGGAAGCTAAAATATACGGTATAGTGACTGTTATTGCCTTTGCTGTAATTGCCATGTAATAAATCAAGTTATTTATCTCCATTTATACTGCTTTTCTAGGTACAATGGTGCCTCAGCCCTGCCCTAATGGGACGTACACTCATTCAAACCAGGGAGGACTTCAGGAAGAGAGAGAGTGTTTATCCTGCCCTCCAGGGAAGTTCTGCAGGTACACCAGATGTCCTCACATGCATGCTGAAAGAAACCCTCTGTGCACTTGTCTTACACTCACATACATCCAGACAAACAGTGCTCTGACATACACACATACTTCATGCACACACACACACACACACACACACACACACACGCACACACACAATTAGGCAAATGCACATCCGGTATACACATACTGACACATGCTCAAAGGCAAACACTCATCTCTGCTTTGATTACACTCACAATCAGCAGAAGAGTATCATGTTCAGGGTTTACAGTTCACCGAGCAGCCAAATTAACACCTTAATATGCATGATTATAATGAATGTGGAGTGTGGGAGGTGGAAATGTTTAAGTGGAAGAAAATATGTAATTACCATTCTATTTATCTAATGAAGCATACATTTTAGTGTCTTGTAAATGTTGCAGTGCGTGTATTTATATTTCTGTCTGAATTATTCTTGTCGTTTTGTATGTTAACTCTGTGCATATTTTCTTTAGGGCTGGTAGGATTCAGGGTGTTTGTGCTGCAGGGTATCTTTGCATTTCCGGTGGTGCAGATTTCACCCCTCAGGGACCATTGTCCAACTTGACCCAGTGCCAGTGGGGTGTACAGTGTGCTGGACCGTGTCCACCAGGTACAAAACATCAATTTAAAAAAACCCCAAAAATAAAAATGCCCCCAACAATTGATATTCAGAATATATGGATAAATTTTCATAGTTTATTCTCAGATTCTTTGACTGTTTAGAGCAGTTGTCTTCAGCTTTTTTGAAAACTGAATGCCTTCCTTTTTTCTAGGTTTCTATTGCCCCGAAGGCACAGAACAGGCTCAAACGTGTCCTGCAAATACCATCAGAAGCTCCCCAGGAGGTGCCAGCCTACAGGACTGCTTACCCTGCCCACCGCAGCACTGGTGTAAGCCCGGTACGAGCTGGCAGGGGTTTGGGTTGTTAGAAGTGTTTTGTTGCTATTGTCATCAGGTAAAAATGCAGCACAAAGTTTGGCTCAATTGCTTTTGAGAAGTAATAAAAAGGAATTGCTGAGTTTTAGACAATAAAAAGCAAACCAGGAGGGACACTCTAGTCTGCTAGATGAACAGTTTTCAATCATGATGCTTGATTGCTTCCCTACCAGGTAGTTAATTGCAGTAATTTTGTGTCACATGTGTAAACTGAGTATGTGTAGATACCAGAAGGACTGGTTAGGTTTGGAGAGTTCAGTGAAAACAGTCTGAGAATTAGATAGAGGCAGAAGAGCCCTGCTTTGGGATTTATGACTGAGCCTGGGCTTAACAGAACAGAAATATAGTCAGTGGCAAGTGCTTGATGAGCCGTAAAAGTGATCAATAAAGTGCTGAAGTAAATTCTTCAGCTGATAAGAAAGAGCACAACAACAACAGCAGCAGTGTGGCTCAAAACCATCCCACCATACAAAACATCTGCAATCTTTTTTCGTCTATTTTATATTTATTTTTGGTTTTGGGTGTTTGCAGGAGACCCGGTCACTCATCTGTGTCCTGCTGGTCAGTACTGTGATGGTCTGCCTGGCAGTGATTTCAATGGAGGAGCAGGACCCAGGCCATGCCCTTTGTACACTTATCGAGCTTCCCCTGGAGCACACAGCAAGGGTGACTGCCTGCCCTGCCCCCCTGGTTCGCACTGTAACAGCACAGGTGCGATACACTATAACTCACACAGAGCACTAATTAAAAAGATGAACTCAAATTAAATCTGTGAATGTAAAAGATTTGTCATTTCTTTTTCTGTTAAAGGTGATTTCATTCCCTTTTCATTTTGTCATTTTACTCATATCCCTTCATATCCGATGCCTACAGTATTCTGTAATGAGCTGCAAAATACACCTTAATACTTTTCTCTCTGGTGGGTTTCAGTTTAAATTCAAGACAAACTACTTTTCTTGGTTGTTTTAATTTCAGTTTATGTGCACATTCTTTTACGAGGAGCTGTTAAAGTGCCTGAGACAATAATGAAGGAACGTGACTGACGGCACTCGCATTGTACTTTAAAAGTCACTACCTGAGGCCAACATTCTGATTGACTGGTGGATTTTCTCAGAAAAAAGCAAACTTTTTCTAATCCCCTCTCAAGTGCTGTAGGGTAAAACCAAACCATGCTGTGTCTATAACTAGTTGTTAATGCCAAGCAGATGGTTTCCCTCCCTCTTCTTCCTCTGCTTCTTTGCATGCATAAATTAAAGCTTCTTAAATAATTAATTTTGATAAGCTTAATGGTTCATGTTTTTGTTACTTCATTTTTAAGTCCTGCTGAATATATTTGGATGATGATGCAGCAAAGTCATTCGACTTTGGCCAAGTGATAAATAAGTTTTTCACAACGCTGTCATATTCCAGGGCTTACAGACTACTCCAACCTTCCCTGCCCACCTGGATTCTGGTGCAGTGGGTCCGGACCTCCCATTCTCTGCCCAGCTGGCACCAAGAGGCACTTTCCCGGTGCAGCTTCGCCCAGCCAATGTGAACCGTGTGCAGGGGGAACCTTCTGCCCAGACCCTCGAGCTACAGGGAAGCCCAATGTGGAAGGGATACCCTGCAGGGCCTCTTATCAATGTCCAGTTGGTAGGTTTTTCAGCACAGTTTGGAAAGATATCATATGTATCTTCTGTATGTGGTGACGTAGAATTTTTTATTTTAATAAATACCTACCTACAGTAAGGTAGGTGTTTCTGTGGGGTTCTGCTGTGATGAGTTTTCTTATTATCCAGGTGCAGTTGCAGAGAAACCATGCAGAGCTGGCTCATACTGTGGACCTCAAACCGCTGAGCCTCAAGTCTGTCCAGAAGGTTATTTTTGTCCTGAGGGGTCCCATTCATATACCGTCCCCAAACAACTGTGAGTGCATGAATGGTCTAATAATCTAAAATCTGGCATGAAAACACATGTCCGCTGTACGATTTTTGAGGCTGCAACTGTTGAAATGACGAAAGCTGAATGGGTTTCAGTTGATTGTTGTGGATGTGAGTTATAGTTTTATAAATAACCATGTCACCGTGCCCCACAGCTGTCCATTTCCCTACTACTGCCCAGCCAACAGCTCTGCCATGAAGTCCTGCGAAGGGGGCTCCATGCCTGTCGACACCAGTGGGCTCCGAGGATCCAAAGACAGCTGCTGTAGTGTTTGTGAAGGTGGCACTTATCGACAGTATCTCTCCCCCATTCTGCAATGCCTTTCATGTCCACCAGGATACTATTGCCCCCCAGGTACTCTTATGTCTAAAGACAGGAATCACTGATGATCTCAAGTATTCTCAACTGCACAACATTTAGTGTTAAATTCCAAGTAAAGTTTGAACTGATTTTAATGCTACAGGTACAGACAACTACAAGAGTAACCCTTGCCTTCTTGGCTTTGTCTGCCCCATGGGATCCACCCAACCGACATCCTGCCCTCCTGGCTCGTTTGGCAACCTTACTCGTGCTGAGAAAATGGGCGACTGTCACCCATGTCCAGTTGACACCTTCAACCACCTGCCTGCCCAGAAAGCCTGCTTTCCCTGCGGCAGCTCCTCCACCTCACCAGCCGGTCAGATGTTTAGATAATAGATTTATTTTAGCATCGAGATTCTGTTGTTGATCTGTATGACAAAGCATCTCTAAAGTGTCACATTGGGTTGCCATGTCGCACTTGGTTTCTTCAGGTTCTTCCTCTTGCACCTGCATTGGCAAGAATCGGGCTTTCCAGTATTCTGATGGATCATGTTTGTGCAGAACTGGCTTTATCTTCTACAATGAACTGGATTTCAAAAGCTCTACGTCAGATAGTGAGTTGGACTGCCAGCCCGAGGTCAGTAAAGTCAGGAATAGTTTTGATTACAGTATCTTTTTACCAAATTTTCACACTGTTCACTAACTAAGACATAGCTTGTGTATTTGAATTCTATATTTCTCATGTCTAAACTTTCATGTGGTGTGTACTAAGAGACACATTCGTGTGCATTTGTACTGACTTGCCTGTAGCCAATTTTCAAGCGTCTGATGTGGAAGTTTCTCAGAAGCATGGAAAGAGCCTATCGAAACAAACACTGCATTGATTCGACAGCATCATTTTCCATCACAGTTTCCAATGTAGTGTTTTTGTGAGGTGAAAATCAATTTAACCCTGTGAGATGGGAAAAATGCTATTGTGAACTTTAATGTACTGTACTGTTCAGTTATGTCTGATGTAAGAAACGGCAACTTCCTTTCTACTTGAATTCCTTCACGACGTCCGTGTCTGGATGTGTGTTTTTAGGTGAACAGACGATGTGCCACAGGGGAGGTGCGATTGGCAGCATCCAGAGATTGTGTGTCGCCAACCATCCACTCCTGTAATATCACCTGTGGACCACATGGAGGAACTCTGGATGTGGAGATGGGCATGTGAGTCTCGCGTGTATTTTTCTGTTCACCCAGTTCCTTCACAGTAGCCTGTAAAACCAATTACTGTCTTAAAAGTTACCCTGTGAAAAACATTCAAGCTATAGGAATTATGATGATATGTAACTCGAAATGCTTTCTGTCTCTTGCCTTATCTGCTGGATCCTGGTGCCTCAGCTGCCAGTGTGAACGATACGTGTCCGCTGAGGAGCTTTGCAATACTTCCTGCCTTTCCAAGCTGCCTCAACTCTCTGCGCAGCTTGCACCAGATGGACACCTGCTGCTCAGCCTCAAAGAAAGAGGCAGCGCTGTCTGGGCCAGGGTGAGGGGAAGCTGACAGGGCCACTGACAAACTGAAGATTACCTACACCTCGAAAAGCAAATTATCCAATTCAATCCAATCCAGTTATTTACCTCACACTTATGATCAGTTACCCTAAATGTGTGTATGAACGAGAGAAGGGATATTGGAAGGCTGCAGGCACCAGATAAAAATAAGCACAATACAGAATCAGTGTGGTACTGATGCAGCCAAGGGACTTCTCAGACTATAGGGTCTAGCTACATCGATTAGTTGGCGGAAAGCTTGGCACGGCATTTGTCAGGGTCTCAGCCAGTCTGAATCTCAGCAGGACATATGGAGAAATGTTGCAGCTGCAGATTTTGGGATATTTTTGCATAGGATGAGGGGAAAGTTGCAGATAATGAACTTCTACTCTGCATGAGTGAAACAGTGCTCAGTGGATCAACAAGGGGGCAGCTTGGTCGTATCATTTTCCACAAATTTCATCATCCAACAATGTTTTGTGTGTGTGAGTGTCCCATTTAGAGATATTTTGCAGGGCTACATTTTTGTCAGTTTGACATCTGTTTACATGCATGGACTGCAATTATAACAACAATGACACAGCATATCTATCTATATGCAACCAGCTTGATATTTAATCCTTTAAAACACAATTTCCAGAAAAATAATAAAGGGATTTTCCCCCTTTTTTTCAGACATCAATACACATATTGTACAACAAAAATAAAGCCTCTTACTTCAACGTCAGAACTGTTCATACCAGATCCAGTAATCAGAATAATTATGATTAAAATACAATCTAAATATGCCACAGCTGCTCTTTGCATATTGGTTCTTAATATGATGAAAACACTCCACTGTATTAGTTCACTTCATGTAGGAGGCTGTAAAATTTGGCTGCAGTAGCAGTTTTCATCTGTGTTTTTTCTGTTTATTTCCAGACAATGCTGAATATTTTAGGACCAGACATCCATGCAAAGAATATTGGGAACATACATTTGGTGCAGTTTGACTCTGAAGGAGTGTTTGGTTGGATTCCCACACAAAAAAACCTTGTCGAACAGTTTCTGACAGGTGACTACATTTGTCATGTTTATTAATGTTCTCTCACATTTATACTTGACCCATTTTTTTTTTATTCAGTAATTTTAAAAACAATTTTAAACCCTTAGTGTGGAATTTTGACACAGATTTATCTCTATTCAGAGCCACAGGACATCCTGAACACAAGACCCAGAAACAGGAGAGACACTGAACAAGATGATGATGATGATGATGATGATGATGATGATGATGATGATGATGATGATGATGATGATGATGATGAGGATGATGGTGATGGTGATGGTGATGGTGGTGGTGGTGGTAACAGTGGTGGTGACCTGGCTGCCGTTCCTCGCATCCCCAACCCTGTT
Organism: Stegastes partitus; assembly: GCF_000690725.1. Classification (NCBI taxonomy): domain Eukaryota; kingdom Metazoa; phylum Chordata; class Actinopteri; family Pomacentridae; genus Stegastes; species Stegastes partitus. The sequence continues at coordinate 25,286 of NW_007577800.1, read as the reverse complement.
GCCTGTCTGTCCTCTGGCGACATGCTCATTTTTCATCTCACCATCAACCACACTGGTAGCACTGATTTTCTTTACCTACATGGTAGTTTTATCAACATAGTTTTTCTTGTTTTTGATATAAGCACTATAATCTCGCTCCAACTTACATCCCACAGACCGCCGTCTCAGCCACTTTCCAGTGTATCAAAAAGACCACCTGTTCAACAGTAACCCCAGCTGGGACTTTGGCGCCTTCAGACGTCTGCAGATCCTCATGAAGCAGACAAACTTCAACTCTTCGAGGTAGTGAAAAAGTCCACACAGTATTCATCATTTTAAATTCCATTTTGTAGTGCTTTAACTCCTCTTATCTCCCTTTCTTCTCTTGCTCTCAGGTTTGCTCATGTGTTTTCAGAGACAGGGAAGTATGTGTTTGTAGACAGCGCTGTGCCTCAGTGGAGTATGGTGGTGGTGGTCAGTGAAGAGGGGACAGAGTGTGACCCCAGGGCTGCAGCATTTCAACCCATGACCCCCGCACAGCTGGTCAAGTATGGGATTGTCAAGCAGCACAGACTTAACCTTCTGCCCGATTGGGGAGTGATTGCTGGTTGGTAAAATTACTGCTTAAACAGTGTTTTCTTGTGCAGGAGCATTACTGTAATGAATTAGCCTTGTCATGATACAGTACTGACTGTGTGCAGGGATCCTGAGTCTGCTGTTGGTTGTGGTCATAATTGTGACCACCACAGTTCTCGTTCTGCGACCCGGCAAGGCAAAGCTTGTCTCCCAGTGGAGAATAAAGCCAAAGTGGCGCAGCCTTGGGGAGCCCTTCTGTCCGGTGGAGTGTGTTTGCAGCAGAGAAAGGTGTGCTTTTGTGACGGGGAGGCTGATGTTGCATTTTGTATTTAAACTCACTGATGTCTGATGTTTTGTGCAGAATGTAACAGAGAACATCTTGCTATGGACAATGTAAAATTGCACAGCACATTTACATGTGTGAAAAAACATACACAGAACAATGTTGTGGCTTTGTATTTGTATTTCAGCATAGTTGTCCCAAGTCAGGGTGGCCTCCTTGGTAGTAGAGGTGTAGGAGAAGGAGCAGAAGCAGAGGAGCCTGCTGTTTCAAAAGGAGGTGAGCTCTCCGATTATTACTCTGTGATGTAGATCATTTCTAGAAACGCTCCTAAACTTTAAAATATAATAGCACTTTGTGATGGTACCAGTCAGAATAGTGGTACATAGTGATTTTTGTGAAATATAGCTTGGTAAACACTAAGATTACCAGAATTACGTGACGCTATTCACAGTTATATACTCAGAATAGAAAAATTGTGAACTGTACATAGAGTTTTATAGAATAGAATAGAATAGAATAGAATAGAATAGAATAGAATAGAATAGAATAGAATAGAATAGAATGCTTCTATTGTCATCATACACAAAGTACAATCGAATTAAAAGACAACTCCAGTGGTGCAAAATACAAATATAAGATAAGACAAATAAAAATAGATAAATATATTTACAAAAAGAGCCAGTAGGAAGAATATACAATTAAGAATGAGCATATAGCATATAGCAGCCTAAAGTGCAATTATCTTTTGTGACCAATTGCAACCATGTCTTGGCTACGTTCAGTAAAATAAATCATTGCTTTTTTTTATTTTATTATTTTATTCTCTGCAGCACTTTAATAAGCGGGTCAATAACCACACATTGCAAATACTTCCAGAAAAGTTTACTCAGAAGCACTTTGGCAACTCTTTTCTATCTGGCAAGCTTTCAATACATTTGTCTTTGTATCTTTGTGGTCTCTGATACTGTTTGAAAAGCCTAAAAGGTGGAGTTGACTTTAATGTTTCCCAGTTAGTACTTATTGCATTATTCATGCAGCATGATAGGGCGTTTAAATGTCTATTGGTCCAGTCATTATAAAACCATCACGCATGACTAGCGAGCAGCTAACTGCCTATTCCCCATTAGATTGATGATAAAGAAAATAATGGCTAATATCAAACTCTAATGACTTGTGCTGTTATCGCTAAAGCTACAGAGACTCCATTGAATTATTATGGAGCCACGTTAGGGGAGCTTATGATTTCAAGGTGCAGCCATGCATCGTGAGTACTCTGTAGTAATCTGTAGGATGATATGATAAGACCCCCTCCACACACTGTCATTTTTCAGCCCATTTGGAACTCACTTATTCCTGACATTTACTGGTCCCATTTAGGAAGTGTGTCGAGGTGCTGTGATTTGGAGGAGTTCAATGTGAAGACTCTGTATGACAAACTCGAGGACCAGAACCTTCACATAGCCTCGCAACTGGCCAGACACCGCAAAGACATACAGGAGTTTTATCGAAACATTTGTCAACAGACTGAATCACTCAAGGTGAGTTTTACTATACGACAAATACTGAAGACATGAGGTCGTTAATGACAACAACTTTTGGCTTACTAGGGTGTTATAAATCCTCATCCAGCAAGAAACTGCTTCTCTTTTTTGCTAGTACGGTCATTAAAATAGTTTAGGAATGGATTTTGCTCCAAATGTCCTACATGCTGTTTCCAGAGGGCAGGTAGTCAAACAGTCCATCAAAAGTGTCACGCTTGACAGGGATATCCAACAACCCGATAACCTAAAGGTTGCTCTCATTAATGGCGTATAACCAAATTATAGCTATCACTAATATAGGATACATTAGTAAATACTACTACTACTACTACTACTACTAATAATAATAATAATACATTTTATTTGCATAGCACTTTTTAAGATACTCAAAGTCATTTTACAGTTCACAAGATAAAAACAGAAACACACAAGTTGAATAATAAAAAATAATGTGAATATTAACCAATAATAAATCCAATACAGCTCATAGACCCTTTGTAATGTTGCCTTATTAGAAAGTTGCTGCAGTGACTCTTTCGCTAAAGAATTGCCAAACAGATATCCATCCATCATCTGGAGCCTATCCCAGCCGACTTTGGGCGAAGGCAGGGGACACCCTGGACATTTCGCCAAACAGATATGCAATATTTAAATCAACTGAACAAAATATGTATACTTTTCTTTCAGAATGTCTTCGAGAATATGGATAATAAAAAACTGTGCCTCCTTAAAGAGATACTCATCCATAATGTGATGAAGGATAAACCATCAAACAGCAGCGTGGGGGAGAGAGATACACAAGGTAAAAATAAATAATGATTTGTATTTGATTAGTGATTTAGTGAGTGGACAGAGAAAATATTATCTTCTATGAAGAAAAAAAGATAACCCTGTCTAATCATAAAACAAAGATGACTAAAGGAGTAGTAGCCATTTTGCTGAGAGCAAGATCTCTTGTCATTTTGAGTGGATCTGCTGACTTCAAGTCTTTTTGCTAAGCTAAGCTAACTAGCTGCTGACTCCAGCTTTTTTATTTAAAGCGCAGATGTGAGAGTGGTATTAAACTCTAAGCAAGGCGGTGAATAAGCCCAGTATTTCCCATTATGTTTGATCATGTGGGCTAATCCTTTGTATTTATGAGCTCAAACTCCTAAAATAGTCCACTGTTATGCTTTGAAGGGCTGAAATGTCTATCACACACTTCATTAATGTGCTTTTCTGTAAACTATTCCTTGCATGGAACTGAACATCCCTGTTATCCAAGCTGAGGCTTCTGTATCGTTACTGGGAGCTGTTCTCAGGTCAGTGGAAGCTCTGCTATTCCGGCTGACAGGAGAAGCTTGGCAGATCCAGGATCCTTACTGTCATACAGGTTCTCATGATACCAGGGAGTGTGACCCGCAAGCTGGATACATGCAACCAAGTGACGGCAACATGTGTTATACGCAGGTACTGTGGTGGCATTAGTTCTGTTTGTGGTGTATATTGAAATAAGTAGAGAATCATTTCCTATATCAAATATCCACAGTTTTCATCAGCGAATATGACCAAAACAAGAGCTCTTTCCCATGAGCCAGGTGAGGAAGAAATCTTAATATGCATTATGGATTATTTCATTTTTGAAAACATTAGGATATTTCTGCAAATATGTTTATTTTCCTCTTCCCCAGTTCATGTACAGAGCACAGCTCCTTGTCTAAGTGACCACGACCTGTCCAAGCTGGTCACCATATCCCCTCTATTCAAAACCCTGCAGGAGATCCAGCAGTCTTTACAGAACCTCACAACAGATGAGCCAAATCATCTCCTCAATGGTACAGAGATATGATAAAATGTCTCAATTCCTAAAGAGAAACTGAACTCACAATGAATGTAGCACCACATTTCACTAGATCCTAAAATCTTGAAGGCTAAAATGCAGCATTGTCTGTTTTTGCACCTCCAGAGAATTCTGCCCAGGGGAGCCGTGACAGGCAACTCGTCCCGACTGCACTAGACAACCTATCACCCCAACACTCTGCCATTTTCCTGTTTGGTTGTCAGGTCATGCAACTGCTCTCAAACCGCCCCATGTTTCCTAATGTGCTTCTGCTACTGGCAAAGTCAATCCCCTTTTCTTCATCTTCTTCTAATGAGAGTCTACTGGCACATTGCTCGGGGGACTTTTACTTTGATGCAACCAATCAAATCCTTTATCTGTCAGAGGAGAAGCTTCAGCACGTGGGACATTTCATTGCTATCATCCTGCAGTCTATGGCTCACATAGCATCAGGTAATCGGAAAGATCTAATAGAAGACAGTCCTGAAAGCCAATCCTGTGTCCTGGTTCTGCAGCAGTCATATCCAGTGCAGTATAATAGCCTTGGCAATCATCTTTGAAAGCACACAGTATGTAATCTTCTTTAGAAACAATATGATATTTGTTTTTATTTTTTATCCAGGATCAAACCCCCAGAGCTTTATGCAAGCTCTCCATGAGGCCATTTCAGCTGTAAGCCTTCAGCTGTTCAGCGTTTCTTTCACACGGAGCACAGCAGAGGTGTGTAAGTGCTGTATAAACCCCACTCATCATGATCAAACCGCAACGAGTGGGGGCAGATAACTTTTTATGCCTTCTTTTAACAGTCAAATTTCAATGCTTCAGAGGGACGGCATGGCACATTAGCAGAGGAGTTTCTCAACATTAGAGTTCCCACTGAGGCACGCTACACTGAGCACCTATTAGCCAGCAGGTTGGTGAGAAAGATAAAACCTACAGCAGAGTAAAGCATGCATTTCAAGTAAAAGAACAATTATAGTTGATAGTGTTTCTCCCCTTCTTCTAATTTAGACTCGGGAAATATAAATATTTCAAGTTGGAGCAGCTCATCTCTAACCTCAAACAAGGTTCAACTCAAGACATCCAGACAGGTATGACAAGTATTGACTTTATAGAAACATGTAGTTGCATTAGTGTTCAAAGAAAGTACATCACCACTTAAAATTGTAGCTGTTGTCCAAATAACCCAAGTGTATGGCAATATTTTTTAAAGATAGCATCAGATAAAATCGACCCACCTAGGTAATGATGAAGTATTGCACCAGCTGTTACATTCAGTTATATAAGCAGCTCCTTCAAAGCTTCCTTTTTTCCATTAAAAAAGATAAACTGAAGCAATTTGCAGTTTTTTGATAACATTTCAACTACTAGTTTTGTGCTTACCAAAATGGTTCTATAAAGGTCATTATCAATATCAAAGAGTGGTTAGTTTTGCCTTCACTGTTGATAAATATCTATGGTTTATGTTTCCATTTATCATTTTAGTCATTAACACTCAAAGTCCCAAAGCGTAAAAAAGTCTCAAAAATGTGAAAATCCGATTCTTTGAACATCAAGGCAAGTTATAAAATATGCAAAATCAGTGAAATGTCACACAATGCATCTGTCTCTGCAGCGCTATAAATGTGGCAATGGTGACAAATTTACATCAGCAATGAAGAAAGCGGCCTAATAATCAACATTAACAATATTTAGTGGCTCCAGAGCTGCTAAATTAAGTTAATGAAAAAAAATTAAAATTATGTTAATAGTGTTCATAGTCAATATTCAAAATGACTTAACCTTGTGTACAGAATGCTAACTTTTGACTCTTGATTAATTAAATCTAGTGAGGTTTCAGTATCAGTCTGGTATACTTTTTTTTTCCCTGTGTACGGTTGTGTTTGATGCTTTCAAACCTTTATTTTTGGTTATGGAGCCTTAATAGCATCAGCAACTATCTGGTGAAACTTAAGGACTTCCACTTTTTACAGCACCCCTAACCACTAATGACTAAATCCATTTGTGATTTCAGACTGAAGCTGTTTCTCCGTTCCTCCCTGTTCACGAGATATAAACATTGTTAAACTATTGTAGGAAGTCCTGCAGAGAAAATTCAATTTTTACCTCCTTAATCACCCAAAGAGCTTTTGTTCCAGAAGAGCGGTCCAATATCCTTGTACACAGCGTTTATGACTGTAATGACAGTGTGCCAATGAGCTCTGAAGCTATTCTGACTGCAATGTGAGGTTGTACTTTTGCCAGAAATGCAATTGTTGTATATTGCTTTATGTTTCAATTATTGTCTTTTCCATTAGTATCGATTCTATTAAGGAATTTACCAAAGTTTTTAACTCCGAGGAATCAAACCTCTTCTTTAATTTCTGCAGGTTTGTCACCAAAAGGAACACCGATGCAGGTATCACTGTGACAAATCCCTGGCAATTTTCCTATTAGAGGATAATCGCTTGGATGAACCAAAAACCACACGTTACATCACCGTTTCCTCTGTTTCAGATGTCGTGTGTAGAAGAAGAAATTGACCGCATGAATGAGTCTTTCCTGCTGCTGAGTGTGCAGATACAGAAGAGAGCTGAAATGAGCACATGGCTAAAGGAGAGGAGGAGCAGTGCTGGAAACCATTCTGCGGTAATTAGCTGGAACATATACAGCACATATATAATGAAATAATCCGAAGAAGTTGTCTGTGTGCCAATTGAATTCTGTTGTGAAGAGCTCAGAAATTATCTTTATGTTTTCCCTGCAAAATTTAAGCACGGTGAAATATTTGTTTTGACTTCCTCAATATTCAATGTTATAGCATCTCACAGTGACATATTACATTGATGCATTTTCATGAATAGTGGCAAATCAATCAAACAAATCACTTCATGCTGATTTTCATTCGCTTCCAGTCAGGCATAAAGAAAAATGTGCAAATCAGTATGCATGAATGTGTTGTGCGCATTTGCATTATTTTCTCAGACTATATACATGGATTCATTTATATATTTCATCGCACATCATCTTCAATACATAGCCGATGATCTGTTCTTTTGCAGAGGGAAACACCAACAAGCATGCCAAGCCTTAGTCGTAATGGAACAATCCTGCTGGAACTGAAGAGACGCTATGTATCACAGCGCCTCAATGAGCTCCAAATCACATTAGGCCACATCCGACAGTGCCAGCAGCATGACAGCAAGTCGAAAGACAGGACAAGAGGCCATATGCAAACAGACAGCAGCCGCACCCAGCAGGAGGAAGGAGAGCATTATCCTGGTGTAGATGGCTGCGGTCCCGCTGAAGACCAACAGTGGAACAGTATTTCAGCTCGCCAGAGTCACAGCCAACCAACTGTAGAGAGCAGAGGTCTTGGTAACTATAAACTGGAGAGTCATATTTCTGATCAGCAGAGGAGTGACACTGTCCAGAGCAACAACCCTGAAACATTACTGGACTGCCAGATGCCAGAGAGTCGAGATCGGCTCCAGCCTAATGTCCCACGGAAACAGGAGCTAAACAGTCAGATCACAATTGAAAATACAATGGGACAAACGGATACTGATGGCATGTGGGTGCCTAACGATCGCAATGTGAATCTGAATATAGATAACTGCTGAAAAATGTTTGTTTTTGATGTGGTTTTGTCAAACATCTTCTGCCTTTATGTGCTCTTCAGTGCTCAGCCTGAACTGCTTTGGTTATGTCTGTGCAGTCTAATATCCTGTCTTGTTGTTGAGGGACGATCTGAGTGACCTCCGTCTTAATATGCACCAGATTTAAAACAATTCAGCTGTGTTCTTTTTAATTATCTTTGATCCCAGACAGATATATTTTCTGACAGCAAGCAGTGGCGTGACACAGTCTGTCATCTTGTCCAAATAGTTTCTTCATCAGGAGTTATTGCTGACCTCTCAGACAGTGTCTGTTCATTACCATATTCTAATTAAGACAATAAACTTCAGCTGATTGAACACAAGGTGACACCGGTGCTTTTTTTGGCGATCACAGCAGCTTGTCCCTTGTGTAGAGGTGACAACCCATATGTTTTCATGAATATTTAATATTAAACTACAATAATCCCCTCCTCCCCTTTTTTTTCTCCATCTTTTACACATGTAACTTGTCTAACCTTTTTTCCCTAACATCTTTTTCATTTTCTCTATAACCAACAGGCCAAAAGTGAAACAAAACTCGAAATCCACTTTGATCTGCTCCAGAAGAGAAGTCTATGTTGCCCGACTGCTGCCTTCTTCTGGCTCAGTGGTTTATCTGACGCATAAGGGTTCTGGGTCTTTTAATAGAAAGTCACTATTCCTACAGGGGGCTGTGAGCCAAATCAGAAGGTCAGATGGAACAAGTCTTCACTTACTATCAGTGTTAGCTTAGAGCTCTGTGCCAAGTCCCCCTGGTTGAATTTGGCATTGCCCTGTAGCGGTATGTGTGTGTGTGTTTGTGCATCGGAGGGGTGTAGTTCAGTGACTCCCTGAGATTATATGCCTTATCAATTAGATTAGCTGCTACGCCACTGATCTGGCCTGCACGTCTAACTCACAGCCAGACATGTCATCACATAAACTCTGTGCTGAGCTGCTCTGGAGTCATACGTGTGTGTGTGTGTGTGTGTGTTACTCTTTGTGGAGCCATGTGCAGTAGCGCAACATTATGCTTGCTCTAATTGTTTAGATCAACACATGGGTTATTTTTAGAAAGGTCTGATGTTTATCTAAGTATATATAGAACATGCGCATGTGTAGTTGTGTTTTGATCTAATTGAATACAGAAAAACTGCTCAGATGCATGCAAGCTACTTTGATTCCACTTCTTTCTTTTTTTGTATGGAATTCATTCAAGTAATTTCCGGTTGCATAAGAGTGATAGACTGCAAAACATACAGATACAGTCAACCCACAGATACATCACAAATGAATAAAATGATAGACATTTGAGTAAAGATTTACGATGAGTACTCTCCAAATCGCAGCATTAAGAGGTTTTTCTCTCAAGTAGCACATGAGATTTACATCTCAATATCCGACATGTTTCATCCATGGCTGTCTGCTGTAATCATGTTATAATCTTGAAATCCTTCCAAATCCCTAGAAATCTGCTCTTTACAGTGCATCCTCGAGGAGCCCTGCTAACAAACAAACACACCCACACCTCTATAGTACACACATAGGCAAACACACACACACACACCATCTAGCCCACTCATTTATACATTCAGTCACTTCAATTACTCAGCTCCTGGTTAATGATGTGTTTAAATTTCACCACCCAAAACAGTCATTTTGCTTTTTTTTTTTTTTTTCCTTGTTTTGAAGTTTTTGTGTTGTATTCATCACATGAGTGCATCCTGCGGTGAAAGCCCTTACGCCTGAACACAGAGAAAAAAAGCACATTTCATATTCACCCCTTTCTTTGCTTTTTGTAGAAAAAAAAGTCCAGATGCCACAAAAAAAAATAAAAAAAATCGAAAGCTGGGTTTGAGGCTTCCTGTTGCCTTCCTGAGTCACTGTCGCTAAGCAGGCCTCCTGTAGTCACCATGGCACTGCATTACTGTTGCTATGGTTTCCTTATCTGCAGGATGTGGTTCAACCGGGCCTGCCATATTTAGTCTGCTTCTCACTGTGCCGGCCTACTGATGATGCTGACAGCAACACAAGAGTGCACTCATCTGCCTTTTTGCTCTTCTTGTTACATTAGAATTTGTGTTGCTCAGTCTTAAGCATTTTCGCGAAAACCTGTTGATTCGCTCTTTGAACGTTTGTCACCATCTTACAGCTCTATGACAGCATGGGGTAAAGGTGCACTCATTTTTTCTGACAGATTTTTACATGTTTATATATAGAAGAAATTCAAAACTGAAATGTAGAGCTATTCTTTTCCCGCTTGTGCAAGTCTAAAACAGAAGAATAACGCTGAAAATCTCAAACGCTTGATTCCTATCCTCCTTCTGAGTAATCCTCTCGTTTTTCCAGATGCAACGGCTGCAAGATTAAATATTGTGATGTCACAGTGAGATTATTGTGGCTCTTTGAGGCCTGCCGCTGTGTCACAGTCTCCTCTCAAACATTTTTTTCTGTGTGTTTATTTCCAGATTTGACTATAATAACAGTGATTCGGATTTCTTGGTGGGAGTCTTTGAACCAATTGGGATAAAAGGCAAGATTTACTTTGTGACATGTACACCAAACAGAGTAACAAACAGAGTCTTTCATGGGTTATTTGTATGCAAAAAACTGAAAAAATAGTGTTTTTGTGAATAATGGAGAGAGAAATAAGTACCCTATAGATGAACGCTGGTAATTGATTTTCCACAAGAAAGCACACTGTACACTCATCAATCTGTCAATGTGAGCCTGCTGGTGTTCATATTAGATGCAATGCAGGTCTATAAATCAGAAAAACGCAGACGATAACGCGCCCCTGCGTCATCATCACATCTTTTAGCTCTCATAATAGAGTCAAATCACTGCAGTTTTCATAAAGAGAGGGGGGAAAAGTAATATAATTGCACTGTTAAGCAGGCACTTCAGTCTTCTCTGCTGCAGGTTGTGTTGGTGTGATGGAGTGGAACAAGATATTTTTCTCTCTGAATTACTGTAACTGAATTAGATAAAAACGATCCTTCATTACTCCTTGTGTTTAGCAGTGTTAACCAAATCAATGATTAAAGTAAGGGAGTTAGAAGATAAGCAAAAAAAAAAAAGGGAGTTCACTGAAATGTAGTCATGAAGCACGTAGAGTTTGTACCCAAATATAGACAGCATATCACTGAAAAGATCGTGACCTTTTAAAGCTAAGCTCCAGAGGATGAAAGATCATTAAATTAGTGGGTTGTGTCCTGCACAGTATTTTTTTTTTATCAGTTTCATTGCTGCAGTAAGCCAAAGATCTAAATGTGTGTGTTTATGTGCTTAGCTTCCATATGACTTCAAAAATACAGATGCAGGTTACTAATAGCAGCATGCTTAAAACCTTAATGTGGGTTTTATGGTTTTATGTGTGGAAACATGTAAATATGCTTGCATATTGCTTACAGTACGTGCACACATCAAAGCTTCTTTCCTGTATTCCTGCAACCAAACCGTGGCGACAATATTTTATACTACTCAAAGACTTGAATCCACTTAACATCAGCCCTGTTGTTGTCGGGGGAAGCTCGGCAAACAGGAATAATGCAAGTAGCGATGTGTAACAAATAAAATGCCCTGAGAAAGAGCTCTGCTTACAGCTACTAAACAAGATTATATAACACATGACAAAGGCGGCTCTGTCTCCTGCCTCTTTTTTTAAGCTTTAATAAAACTGATTTGCATTTGTTTTTTACATTCACACGCAATAAAATGACATGTTTTTGTTTGTTTAGCTCCTGCAGCCAGCAAGAGAAGAAAAAGACAAACCGGCTCGCACGATGAGACGGTTTAAGGCCTACCCTAATGACAATAATATGCTCATGCACATTGTAGTGTAGGAGGGAGTGACTCACGCATGCGTATCAAAGCCTCTGCTCCTGCCAGCGCTAAGTGACTGCTGAAAAACAAAGGCAGTGAGCCGCGACTGGGAAATGTCATCAGTCATCCTTAATGGAGGAAAACAGACTTCAAACAATCAATAGTGTGATTCTTTGAGGGGTGAAATAGAAGAAGGGGTTGTTGTTGTTTTTTGTTCTTTCTTTCTTTTTTGCTGGTTAGTGTGTGAACAGGACTCCGGATCTCGCAATAGTAAGTGACTGAATCGGCTTTTGAGAATCCACAGGTTCCCTTCTTGACGCTTTAAAAAAAAGATTTTCTGGATGGATTCGGAGTGAAGAACAGCGGTTGTGATAGTGGAAACTGTCACTCTTGTAGCTTTGTCGCATCTTGGACTTGTTTTTGTTCTCCGAGTGGAGGGAAGTTAGTTCTTTGCGTGTAGATGGAGGCTTGTTGGAAGATTTAGATTTATAGCTGAGAGCGCAACAATAGAAAACTCAATCCAGCAACTCCTGCTTTTTTTTTTTTTTAGGGATTTTTTTTTTTTTTAAGCTTGAAATCTTCTGGCAGACATTGTGGTTTGGATTTCCAGTCGTGAAGAGGTGAAGTTACCTGACCTCGTCTGCCGAGGAGCGGCGCTGTCCGTGGTCCTGAAGTCCTCTCAGCAACTCCGTTTTATTCCCCCAGACCTGGTGTGAAGACAACTTGAGACAAAAGTTAAAGAGACACTCCACCTGCGGCTCCACAAAGAGCTGAATATGGTAACTCAGTACAGAGTTCATCTGCAAACTTTGGTACTTGTGATTTTTGTCGGTGAGTATCATTTTTCTGCAAGATAATCTGACTGATTGCTGCATGTCGTATTCCATCAGTTGCATAAATGCATAGATGAGTAATCACGGGCCTTGGAAAATGTCCTGGGAACCGTCCAACTGGCTGTGAACTCAAAACCTAGTTTCAGAGCTGCCTTCTGCAGAGCACAGCTCAGTGTTGTCAGCATTTAAGAGAAATAAATATTGAGCAGAGAACACCAGGGTCGAACTGTTTTCCTTTTCCTTTTCCTTTTCCCTTTTTCTCTTGTCTCCTTCCTCTCTGTTTCCATGTTCCTCTGCTCTATTTCCATGTGTTTGCATGAGCCCTGAGTGAAAAAAAAAAGATGAGATAGAATCAATGTTGTCACTTGTCACTGTCTGCCCAGGGGGCTTTGGGTTATATAAGAGCACTGGGCCATACACTGCAACAGTCACATAAATACAAGAAGTCAGCCTTTGTGCTCATAATCTGCTGACTTATTCTCCTACACATATGCATTCACTCCTTCTCCTATTATTCCACCAACATCTATATTTCAATCATTTCTTTTTCTTGCTTGCCCACAATACTTTACAGCTCTCCTTCTACACCCTTCCTGCCCTCCCGCCATCCAATTATTCCTCCCACTGCCTGCAAATGCTAATGGGCAGAGGCCATCATTAGTGCTCGCTGGTCTGGATGATCTTGGATTTGCTATCACTATTGTGACTCAAGTCTCTCCACTGCTCGCAGAGCTGTATAATTGAATATATGTCTTTTTAATCCTTGCCCAGTTTTGCGTCTGGCTCAACCTTAGATATAATGTAAACGGAGAGCACTCGAGGTGATGACCTCAATGAGAAACACTGGGTCAGAGGTTTATTACCACAGATAAAAGCTGTGCCTGTCACTGCAGCACATTCTACCAGTCACTGGAAAAAGACTGACGATTCGGCTGCTGTCTGTGGTAGTTTGTGGCATTTCTACTGGACATTTTGAATTTGTATGATGAATCATATGGCTGCATCTATAAGAACTTGTAGCCTGAAATGCACATACATTTACATTGGGCCCACTCTAAAGCAACCTGTTTGGTTCAGTGAACAGGACTGAAGAGTGCTTTCAAAAATTAAAAAGGAAAACTAATGCTGCATAATGCTTATACTTTTCCATTTTCAGAGTGTAGATGATGATAAACTATACATAACACAAAACACTAAAACATATGTTAATATTAAGATGATTTAAAATGTAGTCCCTTGCTAAAAAGTCTATAAATATGCAACTATTGTTTTTATTGTAAAAGTTTAATGATGATGTTTCCTATTTGACTGAAAAGTCTATTAATGTTTGGTGTTATTGCACACTGGACCATGATTGGCTTTCAAACTAGCTGCAATGTTCCAAAATCCTCTTGTACTTGCACATCCTAAACTCAGTTTAACAATGATCCCAGTTTCAAACACAGAGGTCAAACAGAAGGTCAAGCAAGTATATACTCTATTCAAAAAAATATGTATTTTTTTTGTCTTTGAACTTGTATTGACTGCTGAGCTATATCTCTTTCCATCCTCCTCCAGTCCACTCAAGCAGGCCAGTATGTGTCGATGTCCCGTCGGACACAGAAGCAGTCCTGGGGAAAGCCATGAAGTTAACCTGCATCTCCTGTATGAAGAGGGAAGAGATCAAACCAAAGACACGTGTGGATTGGTACTACAGACCCACAACAGGAGAAAACATCATATCTGGAAGAACACATGTAGGTTGCTGCCACGTGAGATGTCATGTTGTGTTTGTGGCCACACTTGTGTTGATGTATTTTACATGTGTCTCTTCCTTTTTTCCCAGATATACAGATATGAGAATTCAGCTGTAGTAGATGTGGAAGGACCGTTTAAGGGCCGTCTGGCCTGGAATGGGAGCCAAGACTTGCAAGATGTCTCCATCGTGATCCTAAACGTCAACTATAGTGACAGCGGTGTCTATGAGTGCGAAGTCCTTCGTGAGTTTGAGTTTGGCTTCTTCACTCCCTCCTTCTCCAACATCAAGAACATCACGCTGAATGTGAAAGAGAAAGGTGCGGCTAATTGTAACTTTCTTCAATAGTATTTTGTTCCATTCTGTGCTTGGGTTTAGCAAAATGCTGGGCTTCCTAGCAGCACCGTAAAATATAAGTGTGATAAATGGAAACTATTATAAAACCAGTAACAGTCGGGGGTTAGTTGTACTGAAAAATCTCCCAAATATCTACCCAGCATTGGTGTGTATGCAGTCTTCTTTCCTGCACTTTGATATTTACAATATCAGCAGCTTTGGTGTATGTTAAATCATATTTCAGAAGTGGCTCAGTGAAAAGAGTTTGCCTTGCAGACTCAGGACAGCATAACTGAGGATTTCTCTTCAGCAACGTACATTTTACCAAGAAGCGAAGCGCTAGTCTGCGTGCTGTTTTGACTTCTGTGTACCGAGTGTTCTCTTTGTGCTGTACATGCCCCTCATTAAATGTTGCATAAAGTGTTTATCAGACTGCGATAAGTGGATTTTCCAATTTATTATATATTTCCGACTCGTTGTTTTGTCTAAGTGATGCATCAATGTGAAGCCGGTCTGCCACTAACAGCACCACTTTCCTTCCCCTCCTCCCTTTTGCTGTGATTGTACTGATTTAAGAGGAATAATTGTGTGTTTTGTTTTGTCTGCCTTTATTGTCCATCAAAGCTTTCTTCTGTTGTCAGTGAAGGGGTTAATTCAAACCAGCTACTTTGCTATCTATTATAAGGGGTAATGTATTCTGCTTCCTGAATGCTTGGCTTGCTGAATGTATCATTTTTCCACCTTGATCGAATATACAACATGTATATTTGGAACTACTTAATTCTCCCCATTTCTTTAACTTTACGTTTTCAACATATGCTTGCACATGGTATATAGTTAACTGTAAGAGGCATATAAAAGTATCAAAGTTGTTGCCTTGTATCCATAAAAAGAAGCGTGCAGATTGAATGTGATTATTCTCTGAAATACAGCTTTTCAAAACAAAAAAAAGAATATATATATATATATGTATATAATATATTTAGTAGAGTTTTATTTATTTATTTTTTTACTATTTACATATTTAAACGCCTCTCCTTCATATTTCATACAACGGTGGTATCAAATTTCACAAAGCCTTCGGCCAGTGTACTGACCATTGCTGGGTATCATGTTACGGTAATGATGTCAACAGTGGTAGCACGGATTGGCTCATGACCAGCATATCTGTGCTTTCCCATCTAAAGGATTACATTACACTAATAGCCTCTATTTGCAGGTTCTGCAGAATCAAATAACAAAAGTCTGTCAGCTGTCTGGTTTAGCAGGCTTTCTGGAATTTGGTACACATTCACTGGCACATTGGTTCACAGTGGCTCAAAATGATCCAGAAATTAAAATACATAAATAAATAAATAAATAATTGCGAGGATAAGTTCATATCTTTTTTTTTTTTTATCACACAAAGGCACATATCTACATTAGAATTGCCTTTTTTGCTTGCTGTTGTCCTTCCTCTTGTTCATACTGGCCATTCGGAGGGTACTTTATACCATTTTTCCATTTTAAATGACTTGTGCAAAAGCATATTCAAAGCCATTATCTTTTCAGAATCAAAGTCCTTGTTTATGCAGTGGCTTACCGGATGTAGACTGTAGGTATAAACTTGTTTGGTTTAAAGTTAGTACAAAAAAATGGCAAGACTACTTGTTATGTTACTATTCTTGCACTGCAGCTCAATTAGAATCCACAGCCTGTGGAAACACAAAGCGCACTAATGAGACTGTCATCTTGAAATATTCATTTGATTCAACTTACTTGAGTACTATTAAAGTCTATATGTATATATGATACTTCTTAAACATTTTTTTATTGAACATCTACTGAGGATTTTGTCCCCCAACACTTACACTGGAAGCCGGATAGGAATTAGTTTAATGGCCAATGTGGAGAGAAGGAAGCTATTAGAGCGAGCAAAGACTGTTCCATTGTTCAAATGTTATTATTGTTTTAAAACAGACCTGAAAAATGATGAAGCTATCCTTATCAAATAAAAAGTGATAAATGAATTATTTAGAAGGTATGACTCATACACTGGTATAAACTTCATGCTCTGAGAACCACTGTGACTTTGATAATCCATCTTATTTCACACTTAAAGGTACCCTGTGGAGTTTCTGTGCATTTATACGTGAACTCAGTTGTGCACACCCACATGTAAACACATGTGATACGTGTCCTGCTCGAAGAAGAAAACTGAACATGGAAACTTGATTATAAACAACTGAGGAAGGAAATTAACCCAATATGCTTTTTTTTGTGACATTTCAAAGATACAGATGCATTTTGGTTGCAAACACTGAATATAAAAACACCCAAGAGAAATCTCCACAGGGTACCTCTAACTACTTAGGCTCTGATACCATTATACTGCAGATATGGTCATAATATTCTGTATGCAACATAGTTTGTGTGTCATTTTTAAATGTTTCTACAAACAGGATGCTCGTCAGAAAACATGATTTTACTTTGCCTGATGTTCAGCTACATTGTAATAATGATTGCACATACTGAGTTGAACTTGTTGTTCAGTGAAATGAAAGCAAACTGCTGAAGTATACTGTAGAAATATTGCCTTCTCATCGTGAATGACAGTCGATTGTGGGTCAGCAGTGTTGAATATGCTTACCATACTCCCTTAAACGTGCGATCAAAGGCTCTCCTGCCCCCTTCTACACAAAAAAAATAAATTCAGAGGAAGGATGCGTACTGAATAATACATGTCCCTTGCTGCTGTTTGTTCCCTACAGCCACTGACGACGCCACAGCAATCTACTCTGAGATCATGATGTATGTGTTGCTGGTGTTCTTGACCTTCTGGCTGCTGGTAGAAATGGTCTACTGCTACAGGAAGATCTCCAAGTCTGATGAGCAGACGCAGGACACCGCGTGAGTCTCACACAGCTAAATGTACTGATCCCCAGACAGACACACCACACAGAGATAAGTGTGAGGAGCAAAGTGACAGCACAGCAAATTGAAACAGTGTGTGTCCTGAACACTAACTTGTTGTGAAATGTCCAGATATATATATATATATGTGTACTAACGTTCTCTTCTTTTTTTATGGCTCAAAACACAGCGAGGCAGCCGCTCACATTCGAGACAACAGTTATAGGGATACGTGTGCCTGAATAATTGAAAGTGCTTGAATTTCTGGTTATTGCGTAATAGCAATTTGAAATCTCAGAAACTTATCGGCAAGAGAGATTTAGGAGGCAATCAAGAAGAGAGCAGGACAGAGAGAAAGGGAAAGAATCAGGCTGGCAAACAAACAGACATACAGACAGGTAATTGAGTCTCCACTGCATCAGTTTGTAACCCTCCTGCAACAGTAATCTGTCTTTTCTCTTAGATTGCCTGACAGGCCTGAATAATTCTTCGCACTGCTGACTGCTCTTTTGTTTTTTTGTTTTTTTCTTCTAAACAACCTTTTTACATCCATGGTGGAATTTCAGCTCCATCAGAAACTGGCTTTTTGCGTCACTTTGTCAGTACTGTCAAAGGCCCAGACGCACCTGTATAGTCAGCTCCCACTGGATTTTCATGGTGTTGACTAAGCCAGTCGATCCAGCTTGACAACCTTTGTACAGGCAATTTATAGCCCGAAGAGAACAATCTCAGATAATACAGGGCATATGTGCTTATCCAGTTATTGTTACGTTGCAAACAGTGAATGCTGATCCCAAATCTGACTCCGTCAGTGTTCTTCACAGTATCGATGCATTCAGAGGAGTAAATATACAGGGACTGGAGACAATAAAATGTAGTAGAACTTTTTGTTAGTGTTGAAGGAAACAAAGGGGAAGATTTAATTTTCTTAGTCTTAGTTTATGGGTCTGTTATACTCAAATAATTTCTTGTTTCATGAGACGAACTATCTAATGTGGTAAAAGTTTAAGGGAAAGTATACTTTCAAATATGTATTTATTTAACATTTTTCTTAAAGATTGTAATTGCATTTAAAAAAAAAAAAGAAGTTATTTTATGTATTTTTCCCATTTTGTTAAATTATATATGATACCAGTAAAATTCTTGATTTTTTTTAATTAACTCGTTGACTTTGAAAAAACAAACAATCAAACCAATAGGCCAGGTATCAGCTGGTATTTTCAGTCTTTTTACAGTTTTACTATGTTACAATAATCCGAAATTTTGCTACATATTAATTCTGGCACCTTTGCTGCCAGACTTTTACTTTTCTTTCTTTTTTTTCTTTTTTTTAAGTGTAGGAATTTTCTTCTAAATGTGTTCATTTATTAATTGCCTGGTTACTTTGGTTTACACTACCCTTCAATTGGGATTATTTTGGAGTTTCCTAAATAAACTGTAATTTTTTTCAGTTTTTTTAATGGCCAGTTACACTAAAGGGTCATAAAATGTATAAATTAGTAAATAAAAATATGTCATGGTAGCTGTAGGATGCTACATTTACCAGCCCATTTAAGCCATGTGACATCTTCTGCCTCTTTAAGTATAAAAGATATTCCCTCTTTGCCCTCAGCGTTTATATAAAGTTTACTGACCCATGAACAGATCAAGAGTGCACTTTAAGCTAAGCATGGTTGAATGTGTGTAACACTGTAAACTTCATCAGCCCCCACAGCTGAAAGAGTTAATGGGTTGTGGCAACCTCAGAGCCACTACTGACCTGTAGGATAACACATCCCACAGCAGGAAGCTTCACCCACTCAAAAAAGGCTGCGTAGAGGTCAAGTCCTCAGCAACCCAGACTTAATGAATATGTACGACAAGTAGAGCATTTTGAGATTACATTTTGTGATGCATTAGTGCTTCAGATCATATTAGTCATATTGCTGAAGGCAAAGATTGAAAGCAGCAGCAAAGTGTGATAATCTGTCAAAGAACTAAATGAGGCTGTATTTGAAACTTGCTGACAGAGCCACAAAAATCTTTTCACTTACATGGATTTTGCTTCGTCTACACAGTTTCCATGAGGCTCTGTGGAATTGAGAGCATATTTAGTGAAGGTACTGCAGCTTTTAACAAGCTGAAAGTTTGCTATTAAATACTAAATGAGCATGTCAAGTCTCCCTGATGTGCAAACCGCACAGTCTCTCCCCGCTGCTCACATTACAGTGATGGTTTTTATCTTTTAAAATGTATTCCCTGTGGGGGTGTACATTCATGAATTAGAGACTAATGTTCATACACAAAAGACTCGCTGTTCCAACATAATGAAAATTCTATCATGTTGCACTAAACTGTGGTGTATGGTGCAGAGAGAGAATACCACATCACCAGGTTTTAGACACTCCTCTGTTTTTCTACCAATCTGCCCGCAGGACAAACTACCTAGCCATTCCCTCTGAGCAGAAAGACAATCCAGCTGCTCCTGTTACCGAATAAAAGTGGTTGTCATTGACACGGTATTTTACATGTGATTCTCTCAACCTGATCAAATCATCCTCCCTGTCTCTCTCTTTCACTCATCGTTTGTACCTATATTACTCATAATCATGCAGCTCTGTGGTGGAGTTCTGTTGCTTCCTCTCCCACCTGCTTGTTCCGACTCAATGGGGCTTTCATTCCTGCCATTTTTGGAATTATGAGCCAATCACAAATCTTCCATTTGTATTCACTCTCCATTCAGTGTATGACCTGTCTCACATTAAAGGTTTTATATGCAATATGTATGAAAGGTGTTAAAAGGGAACATGACAGTTTCAGATATATTAAATCCAGGCACAGTCTCCTGGCACTGGTCTGCATAGTAATGATGTAGTAAATCTACAATGTATGACATTTGCATGTTTATGATACAGGTCTCCTGAGTTTTAATAATCCTAAGGGATGTAGCTGTTTATCTGAGTTAGATTATTGTTACATTCATGCATTGTTCCAGACGTTCCACTGGTTATTTAGGTTATACATCATTTCGTGTTGAATAAGGAGGGACCTATCTTCTGCTTTCCCCAGGTATTGACCTATCATGAAGAGATGTCAGTGTCATGGGTCGGAGACGGGCATAGATTCCACAACCTCATCTGTGCCACTGTGGTGTCATTACTCCCAGACAGCCGTGGGAATCCTGCCAACTGACCTCCCCTGTGTATCGACTGTGTCTTGTGAAGAGCCAGTCAAAAATGTCCAAGTGCTCAATTTTTATCCTTGTTTTCCTTTCATTCTTTTTTTTTTCTTTTTTCTTTTTTTATTTAACCTTCGTGCCAGGCATCTGAAATCAAGTGCTTTCACAAATACAGCAGGTTGAAGGACAAAAATGTTAGTGTTGTGCACTTATCATCAGATAAATACAGCCACGCTTCATTTGGACCTGCCTGTGTGTGGACTTACTAAACATTTTCCTAGTAGTTAGTAGTGCCTCTGTGATTTATATAACCTATATAAACAGATATGACCCAAACTGTCCTACTGTTGTCAAGGCTGTTAGGTACAACTTCTGTGTTGACTCTGTAGTATTTGTTTAGTTTGTTTTGTTTTCTTACAATTTTATAGACCGTGCTGAGATTTTAGATTATTTGTAATAGGCAAAAGTCTTTTTAAGGAAATTGGATTGCACCGCTTTTATACTGTATGGATGTGCATTTATCCCTGTTTTGCTGTATCCATCGATGAAACCACAATGTAATGCGATTACTGCCAACGCTGTACAAATATACAGATGACACTGTATCAAGTCACACTGTTTGAGTTGATCTGTATTAGGTCTTTCCTATACTTTCCTCGGTATAAATCTTTAATCCGTGTTCAGCACTGATGTCAAAGTGCATTCAGTAGGTTGAGTCTTACTGCATACAGTTACTCTAATTTATTCTTGAAGCTTTGACTGTTGCTGATGTTCTACAGTAGCATTGCTATTGAGACTAAATGTGTGCCTCTTTCTATAGTACAAGACTGTAGAAGTTAATATATCGTGATTCAGTCATACCATGCTGTCTATTAACAGATATGTGTGAGTGAGCTGCTTTTGAACTATTAAATGCAATGCATTCCACATTTTGTGTTCTGGCTCTTTCTTGTTTCTGAAAGCGCTATTTTAGTGTAATTGCTCAGATGCCATTTAAATAGTGCAATAAGAGGACTTTTACTCTAAAAGGCTGCTGAGAAGAAAATGCAGTATTGATGCTCAGCATCTTCTGTCTTAAGTTCTCCTTATTTTCTGTGACTGCGGTGTTGCCGAGAGGAACGGAGTCGGCTTTACATCCAGCACAATAAGCGCCTCTGCTGTTTCCAGCTCTCATTAACCCTGCACAGAAGTGGCTAACAAAGCGACTTTCGATTAGTTTCTTCTTGAAGTACACTCTGTGGCTGTTAATTGTCAGTCTCCACAGAGCTCAAACATAGTATAGCAGAGAGTTTTATTCAGCCGATACAGATATGCAAGGCCAGAGAGGCTGTAGGAGACAAAGACAGGCAGCAAAAAGGTGAAGGTACCAGCAGAGAGAAGGAGATGAGGACTGGCAGTTTGAGAGGGATGTGATGTACGTTGCTCTTTTAGCTAGTCGTGACCCACAGCAGTGACAGATATAGCAGCCGCTGTTGTTATAGCAACCCAGACATGCCTGTAGCAAGGCAGATTGCCTGGAAAAGATATTACCATATGATAGTTGAGACACACTCTAGCTTTATTACCTAATACACACAAACTATGAAGAAGACACCATCCACTGTGCATATTTGACTTTAAGAGGAAGTGAAAACGCTTGATAGACTATTTGAGAAGAGATTAAATGCCTCCACAAACCAAGGTCAGGTATATTGTCTCAATGGCAATGTAATGTAACCAGTTCACCCTTTATCCATCCATCAAGTTCACATAAATTGGTTATTGATTGTGCGACACATCCCATAAACTCTGCAACAATATGGCATTATGGCTTTGAGATGCATTGTGAAAGTGCAATTCTGCTACCCTTCCCCCCCTCCTGTCTCTCTCTCTTCCTCCCTCTCTTTCTCCCAGCCTCACAGTGTCTCTCCCTTTTCCCGCTCTATTGTTACAACGTGCCTCCCTGAGGATACAACCCAGTAATACGGCCCACATTCTACTAAAATACGTTTCAATTAAACCACCAGGCCTCAGTGCTCTAGCAAGCATTTCAAGTCACATCCAACCAAGAAGGTGGACTATCTGTATCTGTTAATTTGGGGTGCATTTTGTTTGCTCATAAATGTAAATAGCCAATCACATAAAGTGTCACGAATGACAGAAAGAGATCTGATAACTCAACTGACCCAACTCATGAAGCAGTCTGCACACTTTTTCATCTGTACTCGCCCGTAGTTAGTTATTTAAAGTTGCCTAAAGTGGCTGCAGCTATTTGTCATTTTGACATCATAAAATATGACCTGATATCATTAATCATGCAATCTGTAGTCCACAATGCTTGTCTATCTACGAAGGGTCTTTGTCTCCCCCTAGTGTAAAGCACATCATGTCATCAAATACTGACATGTCATCAAAACCAAGTTATGAGTGTCAAGCTCTTTCTCTTTGTCAATCAAGATTCTCACACCTAAAAAAACAAAAAACAAAACATCCTATTGGATGTCCAGTGGATGAGAATTTTAAAAGATGGTGATGATTGCAATATGATATAATGAATTCAGATATTTATGCAATCGATTTATTGATTCTCTGTGTTTGGAAGGCGGGTTGATCAGAAATGTTCGGCAGCGGCCTGAGGATTGATACAACATGCTGTACGCTTGCTGCCAGACGTAACGGTCATCCAGAAACACAGGTTATTGATTGCTGATCAATAGTCACTTTACTGGATGTGACTTCTATCAGTTTTAGCATTAGATAGGTATGATAGATGGGAACATATTGAGTGAGTAAAGTGAGTAATTATTATGCTTTGGTTTTCTCCTTTTTAGCCGGGATGCCTCGAAACCTGTTAGCTCTCCTCTCCTCTCCTCTCCTCTCCTCTCCTCTCTCCTGAAGAGTCCACTGTGTGGTAGATTTTAAAGGGATTTTCAAAGCATTGTGCCACACCAGGCTGGAGGGAGAATGGTGTTTCCACAGTTACTCTCCTGCCTACTGATTTCTTTTAGCCGCCGAAGACGAATGCACACTTTTCAAATGCACGCATAGAAATTGAATCATTTCCTCCAAGTAAGCTCTTCCGAGATAACCATAGGCATCCCACTCCTAATTATAAATCGTCACACATTTCATGCTGTATACTTCTAGACAGGGCTGAGCTGTTGAGTTTTCCACACAAAAACAGCCCACATGATATTAATTCGTTTTTGGAATGTGCACGCTTCAGCTTGATTATAGACTCCAAGCCAAGGAGAGATGAGAGATATTTTTACATTCCTAAAGATCTCTCTTTTTGTTGACATAAATTACAAAAACTGGAATCAAGTGCCTCAGACCAAAGACGGTGTTAAAGCCAGACTGTTTTCATCTGATCAGGCTGTGTTGATAATAAATCAGCAATGATTAGACTCACCTTTGAAAACCAACGATGTGAGAGAGAAAACCATATGGCTTATTTGAAAGGTAGGCAAATTTAGAAAAGTAACACATCACTGCACTGTTTCATATGCTACTTAAAGATAAATATCTCCACAGATGCACAGCGCTAAGCATCAATAATTGATTTGACAGTCGTTTACGGTCCAAACAGGTCCTTTTCATTCAAAAAACTAACCTTTAAATATGTTCCACTGCACATTTCAAGAAGGGAGTGTTTTTGGAAAATACACCTTCTCGCTTTCGTGCCCAGAATAAGATGAGAACACAGATAACACTCTCATAAGCTATCTGTCTGGTAAATATAAAACTAAAGCCAACAGCCATTTCACTGAGCCCAATATATATAAAGTGGAAACAGATGGAAACAACTTGCCTAACTCTGGCCAAAACTAAAAACACCCATCCAACCAAGCATAAAACAAAACATAACATAGTAAATAGGGAATTCTAGAGGTGCTAGGACAGATATAGACTTCTGGTTTCTCTCTAATTCCGGTCTTTATGTTCTCATCTAACAATCTCATAATCCAGCTCTTGCTAAGAAAGAAAACAAGCCTATCAAACTGTTCCCTCAGTTTCTATTTACAAGCCATTCCAAAGAGAATGAAAAGAAAAATCTGCCTCTTGGATTTCTGTCAAAAAACTGAACTACTGTTAAAAGGTCATGCTGACAGGACTTAGTGCTTTCTCCCCCCCCCCATTTTTAATGCTGACAAGTATCACATTTCTTCACAAGCCAACTGAATGGGAGGAAAAAAATCATTTGATCTCAATTTTTGCTTTTGAGCAGGAGGCTTTGTCAGCAGTTAAACAACTGCCTGTCTGTGCTAATTGGCTACATTAGCTCACTATTATTTGGTCAATATTTGATTAGAGATTTACCCCCCCCCCCCCGACTGATACATTCTTCAAAGTCAATTTTTATTATGGAAACCTGCTGGCACAACACATCTCATTCAAGTGTTTGTCAGCCATCAAATTATACCTGCACCAAGTCTGAAGCACCTCTGGAAATGATTTCCACTCAGGTTTAGCATAACCTGACTTTGGACAATGTACACAGTCGCTGTGTCCGTATAATTATATCAACCTTGCCTTTACAGAGTGGTTATCATCCCCTTGTGGTGTCATTGGCAGAACGGCGAGCAAAGAGGTGGAGGTGTCTGACAAAAAGAGAGCTGCTCCTGACTGCTGAATGAGAAGTCTATCTTCCTCCGGAATATTCATTTGTTGTCATGTGATCCAACAAAGAAACTTTTTAACAGAAGTTCTCCAC
>NW_007577799.1:969488-1005460 GCF_000690725.1 Stegastes partitus | reverse complement strand
AATGTAAAGCAGCTTGTATTTGTGGACATTTACCTCAGGGTGTTCATCACATCCACAAGACCTGACAAACCTGCCTATCACAAACATGAGAAACAAACTTGTAAACTTGCTTGTTTGCGTATGCATGCAGACGTTTGTTGATCTTGTTTAGCAGGCTTTAACAACTCTATCTAAAGATTGAGGAAGTATAACTCTAATCATAAACAGAACTCTAAGCATCATGAAAGTCAATTACTTTCACTTTTTAGCAAAATATTACTTATTCACATAATTGCAGTTCCAGCACAAACTAATGTAATGATAAAGTCACCTTTCCATTCCAAGTGTTAGTATAAATAATAATAGATCAGATTTATATAGCGCTTTTCTAGGCACTCAGACACTTTACACTGTCAATGATTCATTCACATACATTCATTACTGGGGTGGTGCTGCCCTGGGGCAGGCTGACAGAGGCGTGCCTGCCATTCTGCGCCTACAGCCCCTTCGACCACCACCTCAAACAATCCATTTATACCAGGCAAGGTGGGTGAAGTGTCTTGCCCAATGATACAATGACAATGACACAGGTTACAGGGCGAAATCGAACCACCAACCTTCCAATCATTGATCAACTCGCTCTACCACCTGAGCCACACCCATCCATTTTTGTACCAGTATTGGCACAGTGTTATGATAATAAGCGTCCCATCAACAACTCGTTAAAACATCAACAGATTCTAATTTTGTGCAAAGGTAGTGAGTAGAATATGCCTCGAATGTAGGGGCTGTTTGCTAGGAAATGTATGCAAGAATACAAAGTAGGTAAGGTTCTGACAGTATTTTGGCATAATTAGATAATAAATTCATAAAATTAAAATTTTCATAACAGTTTACAGAAATTATTGCAATTGACAGTGGTATAGCCCACGTAGCATTCACACGATTGCCTAATTTCCTACTTTTTAATTCATTTGAAAGGAATAAAATGGAGAGACATGCATTGTTTCACATTGATTGTACCCACAGACTTTGTGTATAAGATGGACATTGCCACCATGATGTCACACCCTGGTTTATAAACTATTGTTATGAAGTCTTTTGAATTTGGCCATTGCATTGTTGGTCTTTTGAAACCAGACATAAGTGACGATTGACTGAGAATTAGAGGACACTATACACACGGAAAAGTTGTGGTTCAGCATCACATGAAACACCAAACTTTTCAGCTGACCTATAACCTGCATTTTTACCTGCTGCACCCCACTTTGTTTACACGTGGGAGGCTGACTCTCTGGAAACTCAACAGTTAAATGCAATGGCAGATTACCCTGTTGAACCATCGTAATTACCGATAGATCATTTCAGTTTGATAGTCGGTTGTGTTTGTTGGAAGCGGAGTTCTCAGACGAGGAGCTGAATCGTGTGGAAGATGAGACTCAGATTGAGGCAGGTAGGCAACAGAAAGTCCTGAAAGACGGCATACTCTGGGAAGCTTGTGTTTAGTGATGTGTGGATACCACTGACCCGTGGGACCTATGGGTTTAGATAAGCTTAACTGAAGGTATAAGGGGTTAAGGTTGGGTCAAAAAGTGACAATGGAGCGTTACGACTAAGTTGTAAACAAGTTAGAGACATACTGAGTGCTACAGGCAAGGCGGTGCCCACATTCCACCTTATCTGTCACATCAGCTGGCACATTCTCCCGCAGTCGCCAAGAATCTTCATGACTAAACTATCCTTTGTAATTGACAAGTAGCAACATGCACTCATGGATTGCTGTCTGTATATTTCCTGTAATATTTTCCTTCAATAGTCTAGTTCTGTCATCATTCAGTAGCATCTGTGCTCCTGGAATAAAAGCCACATACCAAACACCACAAAATATTTTCGGAGAGACATGACAGATACAGTTTTAGATAGTTGCGATTGTGCGGCAGGGTGGATAGGTGGTTAGCATTGTTGCCTCACCGGTTCCCAACCTGAAGTGTTTGTGAAGTTTACATGTTCATCCTGCTTCCTCCCACAGTCCAAAAACATGCTGAGGTTAACTGGTGATTCTAAATTGTCTGTAGGTGTGAGTGTGCTTCTTTGTCTCTATGTGTTGCCCTGTGATACACTGGGAACCCTGCCTTCACCTGAGTCAGCTGGGATAGATTCCAGCCCCCCCCCCAACGACCCTACAGAGGATAAAACGGTGTATAAATAGTGGATGGATGTATACAATCAGTGAAAGATGTTACAACAAGGGGAAAGTCATCTTGTATGCTGGATTTCTAGTCTGCTACGACCTCTGCAACACCAACACATACCCAACAGAAAGCTATACAAAGCTTCACACGTGTAAAGCAGTCTGACTCACCACATGTAGGATGCGGGTATAAGTCTGCCTTTGGCTGCTCCTGTCATCTGGCTTTCTACTCTCCTTCTGCTATTTCTGTGCTACTGTTTTCAAAATCCATTTCACTACCAGACACGACAACAACCTCTGGGTTATCAACCTACTACACTGGACATTTCAGAAAGTTTTTCAGACGATGTTATTTTTTAATAAATTGTGAAATGATCACAATTCTGTTTGCATGGTCTCCTCGTGCAGCGTGGGTTCTTTCAGGGTTCTCCGGCTTCCTCCCACAGTCCAAAAACATGTTCAGGCTAATTGGTGATTCTAAATTGTCCGTAGGTGTGAATGTGAGTGTGCTTGGTTGTCTGTCTCTAAGTGTAGCCCTGCGATAGACTGGCGACCTATCCAGGGTGCCCCCTGCCTTTGCCTTAAGTCGGCTTGGATAGGCTCCAGCCCCCCCGCAACCCTTGAAGCAGTGTATAGATAATGGATGGATGGATGGATGGATAGATAGATAGCTAGATAGATAGATAGATAGATAGATAGATAGATAGATAGATAGATAGATAGATAGATAGATAGATCACAGTTCTTGACTCCCTGTGAGAAAGTCCAGCATCCTTGGACCGGTCTACTAGATTTTTAATTTTTTTTTTAAAAAGGACCATAAAAGCATGCTCTATTCAAAAAGGTTCAGAACGAGCATTTAAAACTATAAACTCATTAGGAAAATATTTACTGCTGTAAAAAAAAAAATCAAGTGAGAAGTGTTTTTTGCCATCAACTTTAATACAATAAGATTTTGCAACTAGAGGAGTGGAAGAATGCAGGTTTAAGGCACTTGACTTGATTTTTCAGACCATAGATTGGACATATACAGGCTATTTTTCAGATCCGAGAGCTTCTTTCATATTTTAGAAACAGTTTACATTTGTGCCCAGCTGAGCAACAACTTCTCCTGCATTACACCACTTGGACGAACCACATGTGGAACTGCTCCATGTACACTGTGATACTACATGGGGTAGTAATCATAATAATAGTAGTAAACTGTTAAGCTTAGTGAAGATTAGATCTACAAATGATGCTTGCCTGTTGTAGGACATCAATTTTTTACATCATATTTCTTTATATAAATCAATATATATATATAAAAGGGTGGTGGAGACTGGGGCTATTCTGAGCATATTTGAATATCTGGGGGAGTATTTTTATAATTACGGCCCTGCCTGGTGGAATCACACCACTCATATAACAATGACACCATTCGTCTACACAGCTGCACATCAGCTGACAATGATTTAGGCCCGAGCTCGCCTCTGCGCCACAAATACACCGCCTTTACTAATTCAGCTTATAGAAGATTGCACCCACTTTAATCTGTTGTGTGCCCTCGGGGTGGATGACATCTGAAAATGAGCAGGAGAGAGGGGTGCCCTGACATTACACTGTTGCAAAATTGGTCACCAGTATTTATACTGGATTTATCCTGAATATCTGACACTGGGCATTTTGCTGCTGCCAGATATTCACATTGTAAGATAAAGGTTAGATTTAATAGTATCAGGCTGATATCAGGAGCAGTGGGCCATGGCTGCAGTTAGCTTTTGCTGGTTGTCTTGGCTGATTTACCCTGGATCAGTTCAACAAGCTGTGGCTATAAATAGACCCAGTGAGTGTTCTCAGGCAGACCACTATGCTGGTGGCAGTGCGTTTGTTTCTTTAAGAATTCAGCTGTAATTTCAGCCCTATAGGAGAGAGAGAGAGAGAGAGAGCGATATAGAGCGCGAGAGATAGATAGATAGAGAGAGTGAGCGTTACCTCACACCCCTCCTCCCTCCCTCCCTCCTCCCTTCTCATCTCTGTAATCGAGCGTCGAGCTGCACGATCCGCACCTCTGCAATTATGCACGTTTCGCGTCGGTGGGGATTCTCGGTAAACACAGCAGCCCGTGGCACCGTCACACAGTCCCTCCGCATTCCCCACAGGTCGTCAGCTTGTGTGGAGCAGCAGCAGCGGCAGAAGCAGCAGCAGCAGGCGGACTGGCTCGTTGTTTACCAAAAATGACTCGATATGGCTGCAGCAGCTTCCACCGCACGGTTCTGCGAGCGATGCTGGAAACTATAAGCAGCTGAGACGAGAGCGAGACGAAAATCATCTTAATGAAAGTCATACGGTGAGTCAATCTTTTCTTCTTTTAATAGTGTGTTTTCATAAATCTGTGGCTGGTACACAGAGAGCAGGCCAGTGTTATTTTCCTTCAACACAGTACAGCAGCTGGTCAGGCAATGCGGCGTGAACCGGCCCTGTGTGCTCTATTATATACACTTATATATGTACTGTTCGGTGTTTGAAAGGAGATATCTGTGTGAGCTATATGTGCTTCGATCCTGCCAATATCTCTAACATGCGATCCGGTGATGCGCATACCCAAGTTATTTTCGTGGGGGCTATCGTTTCCTCGTGAAAACGAGGTCCACCCGTGTTACGCAAGCGCATTTTAACCCTTCGTGCCAGTCGTTCCAGGAGCTAGCGCAACAATATTCTAGGAAGGTACCCGTTTTTTGTTGGGTTTTTTTGTGTGGTTTATTTATTTATTTATTGCACAAGTGCAAATGCACACCACTTTCATTTCCCAGAAAACGAATTCCGAGCAGGCCTATGTTTAAGGCGGGCCCAGCCATTCTGCTCTCTATTCAAGTGGTTGAGACCATAATAAACCAGCAGGAATCACACTGCTCACAAGCTGTGGAGGTAGTTTAGGGTTAATTCCTCTTGATTAATTCAATCCACAGTCTAAGGATCTCACATGCACAGCTGGTTTGTGTGTTGTGACCACACCATGCTCCAGAAACAATTTAAAAATGAGCTTCTTTTTGGATTATTCTCTGTCATGCATTCTATGATCCTTTTCATAGTTTCTGCAATCTGTTGATTTATTGTCTTTATTTTAAGTTCACTAAAAGACAGCCCTCAACGTGGGTTAACAGGAAGTAGGAAATGTGTAAGCAGCTTTCTTCAAATTCAAAAAGTCTGTTAAATGATTCAGCTCACTCTCATAACCACAAGCTCCTGTTTGGCTTTCGTTGCAGCTCCGAGAGGCCTCGCGCACATGTTGTGCTTGGTCCTCCAGGGCGCTTCAGCTGTTTCCCTTCTGTATCCTTAGGTCGACCTTTGTAACCATTTGCCCTTGGCAGCAGGGAACCGCATGCCACTTTAAGGACGCAAACATGCATGTGTGTATGTGAAACGATCCTCCTCCTCCCCTCTTCCTCCTCTATCTCGATCTGATATCTCCGGAGCCACTGTGTGCTCTCTTGAAGTGTCCCTGCAATAACAAAAAGTCTTTCTACCTAGCAGCATGCTATGTTAAAGGACTGGTGTTCACTGCCCACTATTACATTACATGCAGACAAGAGGAGAGGGCTGTGAAGTTGACCTTCCACTTCCCTGGTGACTTTTTCTTGACTGCAACGTTTCAATGAAGTACACTGTTTGTCCTCAAGCATTCCTTTGGCGTAACGCAGAAACAAAGGCAGATATAAAATCACCAAGGCCAGACAGGGATTTATATATGTGTTTTTGTGCACCTCTGCTGGGAGATACTCTGTTCAGTTGCTCAGGAGATGTAAATATGTCCTTAAAGTTAACTGGTTTGGCTTCTTACCAAAGGCTCTTACAGTCAAACCAGCCCTAATGAAAATAAGTTAATGCAACACTGATGAAAAAACAGTTCAGTTTTTTGGAGTCATAGAGGTTTCTGTGGAGCTTCTGTCACTGACATACATTTACTGGCCTAAAGCCAGAGTGCATGTAGAGCTGCTAATTTTGGATCTGTGTTGTCTTATGGAGAGCGCTCACTTTTTATTCAAATATAGACATGACAAATAGATTTTGGGGTCTAACTGTGGCTTTAGGCCACAGTGCAAACTTCTGTGACACGACATAGTATTACAAGGCCTAGATTTGGAACTGACTTATATAGAAATATGAAATGGGTTTTATTGAACCGTCCTGTGCTGATAAGCTTTTACACCGTGTACCCATATTCTGCTTTCTTTTTCCGACACTGACTGATGTGTATTTGGGATGTTCTTTGAGAAAGGCTGTGACGCTTATCACTCTTAAATTGAAAAAGTAACTGAAATATATGCTTGTCGTACTGCTGTGCACTATTCATTTGAAATAATATATTTGGGATATAGAGCCATCAGTTTCTTGTAGCATTGTTGGATTTCTGGGGAGAAGCTGCAGGTTGCAAAGCGTTACACAGTGACCAAGACATATGTTCACATGGACACATCAGTATTGTTTTGGCAGACTCAAAATATACCAAAGCTAAACTATCTTTTAAAGGTTCTGTGTGTTGTTCATTTAAAAAAGTAAATAAATAAATAAAAATAACAAAAAACTTCTTATTAATGACACCAGTAACTATCCAGGGCATTGCAGTCAGCATCAGTTTATGCACGTGCCTGCACTCCCTTAGTAGGCGCAAGATAGCATCCCTGTTGGTATAGTCCGACTATAAACTATATTTAATACTGTGGCCTATATTTAATCGTCCAGCAGTGACACATCACTAAAATACAGTGTGGAAATACTGACTATATAAGTCTACAGTTTGACCTGTGTTATTTTTTCCCTCTTTTATCCCTCCATGAATGGAATGCCCAGTTGATGTAGACCCTAGTTTTCCCCCTTCATGGCTCACATTCCTGCTTGTGCTTATGAGAAGTTTGTGTTGGAGTCTGCGTTGTGCTGGGAGTTGGTCATTTGTTGATGTTAGCAGACTCCATTTCTAAGCTAGCACTGGCTAGCGTTGCCCCCCATTGGTGCTGGGGTGGAGTTGAAGAGAGGCATCAAGGCAAGGCTCCTCAGAGGCAAACATAAACATCACTTCCTTTGGATTTTCACAGAAAGTCAGTCCCCAGGCTGCGAGAGGCAAACAGGAAACTCATGGGAGGTCTCATTTTTTGGACTTTTGTTGCAATCTGTTCACACATTGATTATAAATATACAATTAAACATTCTTACACACAGTACTTTCAATGTTGTAGTCATATTGGAGGTTACTTATTATGACCAGTAGGCATTCCAGCAGGACCATCATGTTGCAATGATGTATCATAGTGTTTAATCACAGTATGATATTTCATTTTGTTTCTGTAAAGTTTCCTTTTGAATATCAAAGGAACAAGATATCCTCTGTACTCCAGCTGACAATGAACAGGAGTACAATGACTTAGAAATGCTGGTGGCATAAAGGTCTCACAACTCTTGGATGGTTCGCACATGATGTGGTGAATTCTATTCAGAAACCTGTAACCTTTTCTTCAGCGTCACAAGCAGGTCAACTTATACACTTGTCCGGTGAAATGTCTGTACACTTACTTTGGTGACCCTCACAACATTCTTGTCCAGTACCAGCCACCATGAGGTTGATGTTAGTGGTTTATTGGAAAATATCTTAATAACTGTTGAAAGGGTTGTCATGAAATTCCACAGACACCTCCTTGTCCCCCTGACGAGAAACTGTATCCATCATCATCAGGTTTAAATTTCAGTACTTGTAGTTGTAGTTTAATTTCTATTCTTATCTTTAATTTATGAATTGATGATTTTTTCTTTCCTTTTTCTCTTTATGTGCATTCATTTTTGTTCCTGTGCCTCTACAACACCTGGATTCCTCTTTCAGGATCAATAAATCTTAGCAAATTGCCACTTGGCTGCACGTCGCCCTGTATGAATGCACTGTGCAACATTTAATGGCTGAGCGAAAGGGTTTCACATAGCAGTAATCTCACTAAGTCATGGACGGTCATTCTATATTTGTTCTGTGGCAGGAATTCAACGCGATCGAATATATTTGGAACTGCTTTTGAGACCTACATCTACTCGAGCATTTGCCTCTAGACCTGTCCTGTCCTGCTTTCTCTGTGTGTTCGGGGGATTATTCATTATGTGAGTGTCCAAGAGTGACTCAGTGACATTCACAGACTCTGACAGTGAGTGAGGCAAGATTCGGGAGGAGAATATTCAGCAGCAGCTCCAACTGTGTAGCTATCAGAATTATTCCAATTTATTGGTTGGTCGATATTTTCGGCTGATGTTAGCCTTTCAGAAATACATCAGTACCTGCCTCTATTTCGTTCAGCGGGCACATATAGAATTTTTTTTTCCCCTTTTTTTTTTTTTTTTTTTTTAACGGCATAATGCAGAAAAAGAAGCTCGGGCTAATGTAGAAAAGGTGTCTCTATATAGTTGTCCAGCAGAGGGGCTCCATTGTTTACTGTCAGCATCGTTTGCAGCACATGTAGCAGAAAACATATCGCAGCTTGTGCAAAATCACATCATTTCGATCGCTCGTTGTTCACGGCACGTGTGAACGCAGACAAGGCTGTGTCTGTTGTCTGTTCGGTACATACAGTCCTGTTCCTTTCCGCTGCATCAAGCCATCTGTAGCCACTGTCAGTCTTGTCACAGTAACCCCCACGGAGTCAAAAATGTTAGCAATTCCATTATGAAATCTTCAGTGAGTTAATAGGTCCAAGTGACACACAAGGGCAGAAATGCGGCCTCTGTTGTGGAAACTCCTTGAGAGGATTTGTCAAGGCAAAAGGTGAAAGTTTCAAAAGTATTCCTAAAAGTAAAATTTCCACTGGACCTTATCACCTTATATGCAAAGATCCACTATAAAAAAGCATCTAAACGATAAGAAGGTGCAAGAATCCTCTTACTCATTGTCTTCATTTGTATATTGCAACACAATGTTATTGTGTTATCATGATTAATTCACCATTGATTATATTTATTGTATCGTCTGCCTTTTGTCCAAGATGCTCTGAAAGTCATTACACGAGCGTCTGTCTGCCGTTACCTTGAAGATACACTCTATCCGGTAATACACTGGGGGAATTCTGGGTTTCGTCACTTGGCGTGTAGTTACATCACATACCTTTGACCTTGAGCTGGGAAGTAAATCAAAAGGTTATTACGATGATAGGTCAGCGTATGTGTGTGTTTGTGTGTGTGAGTGAACGATCAAAGTCCATTCTTAAGTAGGCCTGGGCTATAAAAAGATAGCAGTATGTACTGTTAAAACACACTTCTACCCCAGTAGAATGTTTAATAGTTTCACCTAAATGCAACAGATATGAAAACACATAACAGAAATACAAAATTCAGCCTCTTCGTCCTCTGTCGCTGCCCTCTTGGCTGCCGTGCAGGTGTCCTGAGGCGCCCTAGTCTTAGCCTTGGCTTCTTGTTGCCTCAGCCTTTCCCCTAGATCCCCCCGTGGTGACGGGTTGCAGGACAGCAGAACCTCCACCAGGATACCAGGTCCTGGGTCAGACACTCAGAACTTTAACGTCCGGGTTTTACTTTAGTTATTTAATATGCATGAAGGTGAGCTCATTCCTTTAGTCCGATTTATGTGTGTGTATGTGTGTGTCTTTATTATTGCTGTGGTAACATTAAAACTATTGCCTTTGCACCTTGATAATTATGCTAAAGTGGTTAAATTCAAAGTGGAAGTGGATCTTTTTCTCACAGCTGAAGCAAAACAAACGTAGTGATATAAAATGTCATCAGTTGAACGACATGTGAGCAACCAGCACCGCATCAAAAACTCAAAGCAGTAAAAACTAGGGAGAGTTAGTTGTTGAGCTCATTTTTACCGGCCAGCAAACCTACAGTGCCAGCTGCAGACACCATCCTTTCCTTGGTGGAGCTGGACCCAGTACCTGCTGCTGCGGCTGCTTGCATAGAGGTGGCTGGGATGCAATCTGCTTGTCAGATCGGTGGAGAATGGGAGTTCTCAGAAATAGGAAGGAGAGACGCAGTTGTCACTATCTCTCACACCTGCTCTACAAGCTGCTACACAAAAAGCCTCTACTGCAAAAAATAAGGAGGGATGGTGTTATTCATATTCTATGAAATCAGCCTTTGCTCTGGATAGTGTGTAAGAAATCATGTGATTGTCCTTTGGACACAGTCTACAGTCATAAGCATGAATGCCCTCCTTTGCTGATTGGCTGGAATGGTTTCTGAGACACTTTGTTTACCCCCTTTTAGAGTCAGCACTGTGTACAATCTCCAGCTTTTTTATTTTCAGTGCACCCACACAACAGATAGTTAGCAGACTATGAGGAGATACCAACTGAACAGGAAGTGTTTTGGATTAGAATGAGGTCATTAGAATGACCTTTAACTCTCCTTTTGTGTTTGAGGTCAGTGGGAGCTCTCTGGCTAGAGAGGAGTTAAAATTGACTCGGGCCCGTACTGGCAGGGAGGATTTTTCTGACTTGCTGTAGTAGTTGTCAGTGACCACCAAATACAAAACACAGGAGCCACTATGGTTTGTCTGACCTAAAAGTGTCAACAGGTTGTTTGTCAGATTGCAATAGTAAAATCCAACAACTCTGACGCTGCTTTCTAACCTTTCTTTTCATTCTCTTTGTCCTCCCAAAGTGGGGTTGGGTGGCCATGGACCCATTCAGCCAGCTTATCCTCACCATCTCGGTGACCAGCTTCCTCACCTTCCAGTGGCTCTTCCACAAAGTCAGCCCCTGGATGTCCATACGCATCAGTCCAGGCTTCCTCGGCCTCAGTGACAAGCAGAAGGTGGAATGGAACTCAAGGTGACCTGACATTACCTCATGACAAGTCCAAGTGTTTACATCCTGTGTACAGCAGAGAGTGTGACATTGCTTTTCAGCTCAGATGCTGGCTAGAAGCAGGGGGGGTCTTTAGCCGGGTTCAAAGACATGCACTGACATTCAACCCACATTTTCCCGTGACACTAATATGTGACTCATACGTATGATGCATTGTGTGTTTCACAATGTTTGCTCTTCCTTCTGCTGCTTCAAGGTTCCAGCAGCCTTGTGGAAACTCACTGGATTTGTGTTTTTTTTTTCTTTTTCTTATTTGTGTTTAACACATTTGGGCTTTTTCTATAAATTTATTTGTTTAAAAAAGTTGCTTTTTGCATCTATGTTTCATGCTTATCATTTACATTGGGTATTGCAACATTTAAGTCTCCAAATTCATTGCAGACATCAGTAAACAAACCCAGAGTATAAAGTCCTTAAGATTTCCATCTCCCAATGTTTTAGCAATAGTTATCGGCTAATTTGCTATTTCTTCAAAAACCTTTCCTCATGCTCGTGTTCACCACTTATCTACAAAAATCACACGATATTAAGCATGCATGTGTCAGTAAAAACAAAAGTAAATATTACGTTTTTTTTAGCCAAACCATCCACTGTGAACATCTATTCCATTGTGAACAGATTCTTCCTGTGTCTTTGGCCTGTTGTAACTGTGTACACATTTTTAACATCCATTTATCCATTTTGGATTTGCACAATGTTTTTCCACATCCCCCAGTGAGAAAAATGTAGTAAATGAAGTGCATAAGGTGTAGAATAATCTTCCTGTAACGTTCACATCATCCTGGGCTTCATTTAATCATTTGATCAGGAAACATCCAAACGTGCTGTTTCATCTGCTGTCTGTTATAAGGGTCTATCGGTTTCTGGCTAGACCAAATAGACTGTCGGAAAGATAGTGTTTGCACCTTGAGTGACGCAGATGGACTGCTGTGATCTTGAAGCGCTGTGACAACTGTGAGCGCTATAGATTGAAGGCCAGTGGATGTCCAGGGAGGAAAGAATGTTCACAGTGATCCAGCCTGGCCCAGCTTGCGTGACTCTCTCATTTTCATTTCCTCTTGTACTCCGTTTATGACTCATGAGAGAACTTGTGAAATTGAAATGGGCGCATAGTTTAGGAGCAAATGAAAATGAATGATTAGTGGAGACGGATCCAGGCTATGGGGATCCCTGTTGATGTCCACGACTTTACAGATTCTTTCCAAAGAGTCAATGTTGCTGTCACTCTGTCTTACTGACTGATTGCTAAGAACTGTTGGACTGTCTCACTGCTTGAATGACTGACTGGGACTGTGTGCCGCTCTGCCTGACCCTTCAGCAGTATTTAATCTCTCAGTCTAATTGGTCTGAATCTGTGTGCAGCCCTGACAGGCAATCAGTTGATCCACTGTGAGTACTAAAAATTCCACTCTCTCAACTGCAGAGCAGCTCAGGGGGGCACTTCTCATGAATAAAGATAAAAGTGCTGGAAAAATTTTGACATGTGTCAACATCTGCTTTTGTCAAATAGGAGTAAATCATCACGGCCATTTGTGTTTTGTTTTTTGTTGTTTTTTTGTTTTCTTTTTTTATTTCAGGACGGTGTCGACATTTCATGCACTGTTGGTGGGAATATTCTGTCTCTACATCCTGTTCTTTGATGATGCCGTCAATGAAGACCCAGTCTGGTGAGAGTTTTCGCTGTGAATCCCTTGTGTTCAACCTTTACTTTTCAAACTTTTGGTTTATTTTATACAGAGTGGTCATGGTTTACAGGGATCTAGAGTGGAAACAATAATCCGTCAAATGTGACAGCACATATTCTTTGGTCGCACCAGTGCACCTGACTTGTATTTGGGTTTCAACTGAGGTAAAATTCACATTAGATCATCTTATTTAACTCTTGACTCTTTTCAAACACATTTTTGGCCACAAACCTGTGTGAGTTATTTGCACTGCAGGAACCTAGGAGAACTATAGGCTCCTCTGTCCACCTGCCTTGTATCGTCTGCCAATGCATGAGAGGCATTTAGGCAACATCAGTAAATTGTAAACTACCAATGGTCTGCATCTGAGATGTTTAAGGCACGTTGGTAAAATGTAGCTTCAGAAAACAACCTGGGTCAGACTCCCCCTCTCTACAATTGCATGAACCTCTGTATGCACATCGGTCATGTCATGCCACCAACCACCACAAGTAAACTCTCAACCTATGGGAAACTTTAAGACGCAGTAAAACAGCCAAAGTTACACGTTGCATTTATTACAGAGAGTAGCCAAAGCATAGCTTGGAACAGAACAGTGCATTTGCTATCAAGGCATTGACATTCTGCACCAGAAATGCTGGTTCTCCCAGACAATTGTTTAAAAAAAAAAAAAAAAAAAAAAGATTAAACGTACTAAACATTTAACTGCACCCGTTTAGTCAATTGCCTGATGTGAAATGGAAATACTGATCAGTGTGACAAAAAAGCAGTCTTTAAAATATATTATTTACAGTGAGAAATTGTGGGTGCATTTAAATCCAATGCTGCTAAATGAAAAAGATAGGTACACCAGTGAAATCAATGTACAATGTTTGTGTGGAGCTGTGATTCAGTTACCGTAACGCACAGCAAATCTGCAAGACTTTGAACTCATTCTCTTAATTTCGAAGAGGTGTGGATGGCAGTTTCTGGGTTTCCAAAGAGTTTGGTGGTTGGTATCTATGTAGGAGTGGAAAAATCTATGTCATAGAAAGACGTTCCATGTCTGAGCATAATTGCTCTTGCGTAGCAGGACAGCTTATCAGCTCTGGCGTCATAGTAGTGTTCTAAATGTTTAAATGTTGCTTCAAAGATTACTCAATTACAATGTGTTCACTTTTAAGAGGGAACAAGATGTGAAAACTAGGACTAACATTACATGACATTGTAACACTTACGTGCAAGCCCTGTAAGTGGACATATAGTAACTGAGTAATCTCTGAAGCAACATTTTGATTGTGTAGTTATTTAGGACACTACTATCAAACAAGAGCTGATAAGCTGTCCTGCTATGCAAGAGCAATGATGCCTTTATTTTCATGTCTTCTACAAGGATTAACTTGAGAGGATGCCTATGTTTTGTTTGGCACAGGTAGCCTTGGTTTTAGTCTTGTAGCATTATACAGCATATGAAACCGTAAAGGCCACATTGGCACATTTAAGACCTTTTTTAATGGTTGTTGTTGTCAAACAGCTGGTTTTGTTTTG
Source organism: Stegastes partitus (assembly GCF_000690725.1). NCBI lineage: Eukaryota > Metazoa > Chordata > Actinopteri > Pomacentridae > Stegastes > Stegastes partitus. Next base: position 991,247 of record NW_007577799.1, on the reverse strand, counting down.
TTGTGTTCTGTTTGTTTCCCAGTCTTTCTATCATTACCTCGAATTTTGATTGGTAAATCTTCCGTTGTTACTGATGTAAACGTGCCGTGTTAAACTGTAAAGCTTGACAGGTTGTAGGAGCTTAGTGAGGCTTAGTGAAGGATACGTTTTCTGTAGTTAAGTCATAAGTCTGGCCTGTGTTTGACGGAAAGACTGACAGAAAGGTTCTTGCAACCAAAATATTAAATTTTTCAACACCTACACATTGAGACTTGCGTAGTCACACAGCCAATCCAACCAAATGTGTTTGTTTTTTTTCTATAGGGGAGATCCTACACTGGTGAAGACTAATGTTGCCATCACAACAGGCTACCTCATATCTGGTAAGAGAAACATGCAGCTTATTCAGGTAATGTTTGAGAAGGTATCACTGCATAAAATACATGTAAGTGGTAATAAGATCTAACAAACTTGATGCTGAGATGACTCACTTGACTGTTTCAGCTGCAAATTAGAAATAAATGAAGTATATGCTTGTACACTATCAATTTTTATGCACTGTCATTGCTTTGATTACATCAGTGACATGTTTGCTCTTTTCCCTTCTCCTTCTGTTTTCCAGATCTGCTGCTAATATTTTACTATTGGAAGGCGATAGGCGACAAGTTTTTTGTAGTTCACCATCTGGCAGCGTTGTATGCTTACTACTATGTACTGGTGAGTGCCCTATTGTCCAATAGCAGAACGTGCAGGCAAGATGGGAAAGAGACAACCAAGGGTGAACAGTTGCGTCCTGCTAAGCTGAGTGTTTTAACTCATCTCGCCACCATTCAGTCAGAGTCTACGGCTGCTCCCACGCAGCCATGGATCTTATATGGGTTAGTTAAATATGCACAAAGCAAGTTCAGCGCGGTCAGTGTCTGTACAAGAGATGAACCCAAAAACTGTGCAAATACATCACACAAGGGAGCCTTATAGATGGTGATTATTTACCTCTTTATTGCTGTTAGTCAATGAAATAAGTGAGGAAGTAGTGAACCCCTTCAATTATGAATTGTTGTACCGTTGTCCACATGAGACAGGTCTTGTTAGCCTATGAAGGTGACATATTTGTTACTTCTTGTGTTTTTGTTGGCTGAAGTAAAAAAACAAAAAAAAACACTTTAAATGATATTGTGAGGGTGGTAGGAAAAACACTGATCATCTTAAGAGGTTTCAATTTGCTTTGATCTTTCATTCGGGTTGAGCCAATATAATGTGAAAACACTCTTAACTAGGAGAATGATGATTGACCCGTGTGATTCACCAGATCGGCTATTTGGTATGAAGACTGCGTTAATATCATTCCTATATCATTTTTATCAACTATGGGTATTGATATTACCCTTATAATGACTTTTTTTTAAACTCACCTCAGGTACTGATTAGTAACTCATTGGTTTTTGCTGTCACTAGCATACAGCTGGGCTCTAATCTACAAGTGGCAATAGTCGAGTGTATTCAGCGTTTATGGGCAGCACTGTTCACTCTTGGTTCAATCTGAAACCCTCTAGGTCGCCAGGATCTGTCGCATAATTCCAGGAAATGAATGACTATGGTATTTTTTGCATGGAATGCTCAGTGATGGTACTGGCTGATGACCCCTCCCTCCCCTCTCACCTTGCCCTTAAATTCTCTGTGCTTTCTGTTTGTTTTACTGACCCCCTCCCCCTTTTAAATGTTGTGTGATTCTGACATAAGCTGAACCTTTCTGAGCTTAGCACAGCTGAATGCTCAACTGTACCCACTGTGTGCATGCTGGTAGTACTGAAGCGTTCTACGCGGGCAGGATTCCTTTCTTGTTACTGTGCATGCCAACAAACATATTTAACTAATTACTCACCTGCCTATCTACAGTACGCTCCGCCTGTCTGTTTTTTGTGCCAGAGCCTAGGTCTGCCTCCTCTTTCTCTTTCTTACACTCCAGTCCGAGATGATAAAGTTCTTCAAGAGATAACTAGGCCCTTTTTCCCAATATCATGTTGAATGTATTTTGCCAGGTCTACTTTATGAGTTCGAAACACTTAGAGATATTGTTGTTAATGCTCCTTATAGGTAGTCTTTTCCTTTAGTTGAGTTCAGATTGTTCCCTCACAATAAATGTAGGGGACATACAGTGTGCATTGCTCTGCCCCGAGCCCCCAAACCTAAAACAGTTTTTTTTTAATTTAAAAAAAACAAACCATGTAGCTTACATTGCGATGTACCAAAGTCTTTGTTTAAATCAAAGCAGCACAATGGGCTTTTTATGTCAACCACATGTTTAGTGGTAACCATACTGTTCAGATTTCCATCTTACTTCCTTCTATATTCCAGCTACCTGCTGGATCTGCAGATATGTTTTTTGCTACTTTAATGTGACACATTATAATTTCTTTTGCTTTTTTCGTCCATCTTCATCGCATTGTTAATAATAATATTAGCAATTAATACAAAAATAATAACGCAACAGTGTCACGTGCTTGGATTTAAATGATGATTTACAGTGGCCTGTAAATCCAGCCTTTCATTTGTAGAAACAGAGCAAGCACCTGTATCTGTAAGAGCTAGTTAGATGAGATGAAGTAGGCCATACTGTTACTGGACACTCATGACTGTTTCCTCAGACTAGATCTGAACTTTATGTGTGGATAACAGAATGAATGTTCCACATTAATCAACTGTGGTGGGGGAAAAAAAAGAAACACACAAACACACACATTGCGAGCCACATTGTTGTAGCCACTGGCTGTTAAATCCCAATAAAATTGGCAAACCCTTGATGTCGTTTTCATTTTATTTAGTTATGTACCCAGTCAGAATTGTCATATGTTGTTAAAGTCTTCTTAGTTAATGTGTTGAATGTGTTTATGTGGAAGTGTTCATGTCAAATACTTAAATTCTACCTATAAATAAGAATATTAAACTCTGCGGCACACAGCCAAATTAAGGACTAATTAAATCTACTGTAGAGCTGGGAAATCTGCATTACACAAAAATACAACTTAGCTTAATTTCACAATCTTGTTGCTGTGTTTTTATTATTGATTAGCCATGATTATAAGAAGTTATGTTTTTATTTTTTTTATTTTTATGGCAGCATAATTTGTCTTCTGTGTCTGTGTTGTCAAATAATCAAAAAGATTTTTTTTTTTAAAAAAAACAAAAAAACTTGTGTGAATATTAGACGCATGCTTTCTTCTCAGTGTTGTAAGTGTTGCTTCTTATTTGCTTCCAAATGTTGTGGCTTTTTTTTCTTTTCTTTTCTTTCTTTTTTCTTTTTCTTCTAATATATCTGTCTGTTTGTCTTTGTGTCCTTTGCTGACTTTAACATAAATAGCCCCCTCTTCAAACCCTACATGCAAAAACTACCAAGATCGAGTTGGGTTGTGTCATCCACGTTCATGCAAAAACTACCAAAAGGGTTGTGTGTCATTTCGAAACCCGGAGCAGGTCTTGATCTAGATGGGGACTTCTTCATTCCTGTCTTGTCTGCTGTTATTGCTGTTGTGTTGTACTGAGCAGATATGATGCCCAGTCACAGTATGGACTTACCAGTTCCTAGAGGTACTAGCATCCTCATGCTAGGTGGAAGGTTTACATCAAATGGTACATAAACTGCAATGCAGATATGCTCTGTTTGTGTCACATAGTAAGTATGTTCCAATGACCGACTTTTGTTTCAGGACTAGGGGTAAGTATTCTTGCACATGCCGTCAAAAGTCGGGCTGTTGACCAAAAATCTCGAATTATGTGTTCTTTGTGGGTGTTTTAGTGAAATTGAATACTGTGATTTTATTTATTTGTTTATTAATTTTTATCTTAATGTAGATTTTGACTTAAGTTCCAAATTTGTAGAGTGGAGGGCACAAATCACAACGCTTGATCTCACTAATGCACTTTTCAATCAGAACTCATAATGTACATTTTAACGCCATCATTTTTATTTTAGAAAAAGTTCTGCTGATTTAACAAGGTTGGACAGGTCAACAGTGTTTAAGATTGGGTGTCCTGAAAACATGTAGGTTTTAAGATGACCTTCATTCTGTTTAACAGCAGCTAAACACTATGCAAACAAAAATGGAAGCAAAGTCATGGAAGCTTATCATATTGTTGGATTATTTAAGCAACTTTTTTCCAGGACATAAACTACCACCGGTGGTTTCTGCATTTAGGAATTCTGATCAGGTGTTGCTACAAATATTGCTGGTTTCATTCAGTCACAGGCACCTTGTAGCTTTGTTTTAGCTCAGCACAGGGTGTACAGATGTGCTGAAGAAAGTGGAATTCAGGACCTGATCTTGTAAACAATGACATGTTTGGCAGTTAAACATATTGCTTTTTACTCTGCATGGCTTCTGATTGCTCCTTCGACTAGTGGCTGGCTGAATGTTTGTATAGTTGTACAGTATATGTATCATGTGCTGTGTTGATATCTGCTCAATATCTTTCAATGTCGGGATGTCATTCGGATGAATTCATTTGTGTGTTACAAAATGTTTCTCTCTTTTTCCGGTGAAAAGACAAAATGTGAGCAAGCAATGATTCACTTATAGTTCGTTTTATGGATGATTTGGTGATTATTATCTCAGGAAATGCAAAAATATCTCATTTTATGTATGCATTTTTGCATGTTGCCCCTTGAGTTTTGTAGTTTTTAGGGGTTGTTGACTGAGATGCTGATAAGAAACTGATGTTTGGAAACTTTGTAGGGGAAAGAAGCCTTTATTCCCTCACTAGACGTGATTCCAGTGTTGGCCGGTGAATCTGTCTGTCTATTGAAATAGAGCTACTGGCCAGATTAACCTTAAATCTGATGGTTATATTCTCTAGAAGAATATTTATTGCGATATTTAATTCTGTAATTAATTGCCTCATCAACAACCAAACAAAAAAACACTCTAAAGGTTGATTTCCATTAAAATTGACAGTGGATATTCAGTCTCCAGAGGATTTTTCTCATGCTTCGAAGAGAATAAATCGTTTTTCGTTTTGAACAATAGTTCCATTGTCTTGCCAAAATGTCAAACTTAAACACCAGATATGTGATTGATTGATTGCCATAAAATGTGCTTCATTCCATCTCCTGGATTTAAAAACAAACACAAGTCTTGTGGTGAATATATGACTTTGATTAAGTTGCAGTTTGGTTGCAGATAAAAATCTAAAGTTCTGAGGCAATTAATCTGTGACTTTGTACATCGCAGGTTCTTTATGCTCCCTTCAGAGCGAGGAGGAGTTTCTGTTCACAATAAATGAAGTCATTTCTGAAGAGGAATTAGAGCTGACAGTCTAAATTGGCCTGTAAAACTGAGGGTATAATCTTGTCCCCTGACGGATCAGACTCTTTTGTTAGATCTGCCATTTGTGTCCTAAATTGGTGAGGGCTTCGTATAATATTAGGCCTGAGTTCCCCCCTACCAGTAGAGTCTTTCTTTACATTTTGAACTGCATAATAAAATGTCATATAGTTGTGATGTGGTGAAGTTTTTGAATCTTTTTGTGGGTGTGACTGCTAGTCTGCTCCTCTGCTACTGATGAGAAATGCTGTTTGTGTGGAGCAGGTGGTGCATCGGCTTCATGCCTGCTGATCCAAATGACTCGATGTCTTGTTTTTGTCCCTTTCATGTTTTATTTTCTTCCTGTTCTTACCTTATTTTTTCAGGGCCAAGGAATGTTGCCTTATTTTGCTAACTTCCGTCTGCTTGCTGAGTTTTCTACACCATGTGTGAACCAGCGGTATGTACTTGCTTACTAATGACCTAGGTTTTCAGGTATTTTTATAGGTGACATTTCTGCACTTCTTTTGGTTTTGATTTTCAAGTCCTATGCTACAGCACATTCAGTTTACATGGTGCTATGTTGAAGTGCCAAGTTCCAGCTTTTACATGTCTAGGTTTCCGACATTATAGATAAATACACTACTGTGGTAAATAAATGTAACTTCTAGCATTTAGTCTCAAGATCAAGGATATTCTACCTTTTCACCCTGAAAAGCTCTTTGCTGTCTTTGGCCATATCTGTAGCGTTGTTTTCCTGCATGTTCTAAATTCATGTTCAGTGGTTTTTTTTCTATACAAATTTATGCAAATTACAGCTGAGACCTGACAATGTTTAATGTTGTGTCATCTATTATATTTCAAATAGAATTTGCTGAATGCTTATTTGATAAAAAGATGATGCTGTTCCTAACATCACTTAAAAGAGAAAATATATTTATTGTAAAGTAAAATTTAAATATGCATATCTTTATCCTTAAAGACACTGTTTTCTTAAAAATGTGTTCTGTTTCAGCTGGTTCTTTGAGGTACTAGGTTATCCCAAGTCGTCCCGGCCCAACATGGCGAATGGCGTTGCCATGGCAGTAGTCTTTTTCATGGTCCGCATCGCCGTCATGCCAGTCTACTACAGTCGCATGTATGCAGTCTACGGCACCGAGGCCTTCTACCTGGTGCCCTGGGGTGGCCGTGTAGCCTGGATCTGCTCCAGTATCTGCTTGGACATCATGAACGTTATGTGGATGCATAAGATTGCCCGTGGTTGCTACAGGGTGCTGCGCTCAGCACGCCAGAGCAAAGCTGGCACACCTCAGGAGAACGGGAAGACGGATTAAGGGAACCAGGGTGTCAGTGGTGAGAAAATGCCACAACCACAATCTCAGTGCATTGATGAGTAGCAGTTTGGACCCTTGCATGTCAGGCTGCTTCAGTAGCAGCACATCGTGGACTTGACATTAAAGGACCGAATGTAATGAGGGAAAATGAGATTTTTTTTTTTTCTTTGGGAACCAGGTGCAGTCACTGAGATGTACTGATGGACCATTTAACTGGCCATCCCTAAGCCATGAAATATGACCTCTCAGCAATACTCTGTGTGCATGGCCAATTATTTTTCTCTTGAACAATTTACCACTATAAAAAGAGGTCATCCTGGGACAAAACGGACTGTTAGCCCAGCCACAAATTGTCAAAAAGTTTACCGTTCTTTACATACTTAGTGCTCAACAGAAGACTTTTTCTTTTTGTATTAATACTGCTGCCTGAGTTGCAGAATAACAAAAAAAAAGGGAAAAAATGAAATAAAAGTTAATGTTGATGATGAAGCAAAGATTTGAAGGAATCTCCAAAACATTCAGTGATTCCACATTGATGGTCATCGTCACAAAATCACTGTCAGACGCCTGTCGAGAGGTGGAGACGCAGACAGATCCCATTAAGTGCAAAGAAAGAGGTATGAATTGTATCACTCACCTGCTGTCATTTGATTAAGAGGTTTATTAAAGAAGTCAGTCTTTTAAAAAAAACATGTTTATTGGAATATCACAAGTCTCGGTTGCATCTGCATGGTTATTTTAAATAATGTAGGGTTGAGCAGGCATCGGTGTCAGTATGTCGTTTATTTCTTTTGTCTTGCTGGGGTCGAGGCAAAGAGTTTTTAAAGACACAAACAATGTTTTAATGAAAAGTGAGATTAATTTACAGAGTACCTTGGAAATGTAAAAAAGGGAAACAGAATGTCTTCATGGATGTTAAGCAGTTCAGGAGCAGAATTTTGAAGTATCGAGGCCTCATCTGATTTGTTCATCTGCGTGATTTGTGCATAACAGTCATATACTTCACAAAATAGGGAAAAAGGTATCGCACTGCGTAAGCTAATGTATGTTGTTGACGCAGTTTTGTCACCATATTTATTTCACAATGTGCAGTGCATGTGGAGGGGTGAAACTGGCCTGACATGACGCAGGTTGGTATGTAGTCTAGAAATCTTTTAAAAGAGGTTTAGTAGGAGATGTTAGCAGGATTCTGACACTCTTTTCATCAGTCATTGACCTGACATTTATAAAGCTTTCATACTTTCTATTTATGATATCTTTCAAGGCACCATTTTACCCCACTCGCCAACGAGCTGCATGCTACGGTGTGTGTTTTACATGAAGGAATTTTTTTTCAGCCAGTAAATTCAATTCAGCAAAGAATCTCAGAAGTTGTTTTCTGCAGTTTTTTTTAGTTTTATGTGAGGTCACAGGTGGTAGTCGGTGTTTCAAATGGTATATGTGGGGGGGGAAAAAAATGATTGATTTTGAAGATTGTGATTCAAACAGCTTTTGTTTGCCTCATGTTATATGTGATTTCCAATCACCTGATGTACATTGTGTTATTTCGTATTTATTCGGTGGGCTGATATAGGGTTTGTGTGTTCTTTCTTTCTCTCACATGGAAAATTTGTCCAAATATACATGTTCTGATTGTTTTGGTTGCCATCGTTCTACTGGCGAAACAGTTTCACGTCATACAACACAAGTCAGTTCCAAGGTTGTTGTTTTTTTTGTTTTTTTTTTTAAAGACAAATGTGTCATTTGTTGGATTTTAAAGTTCTAATTCACAGATGATTTATGATACGTACTTGAATATTCATTGTAGATGTATCTTTTACATGAGCTGTACATCAAAAGCTTCTGTCAAATGTTTCGTGACACAAACAGGGATTGTTTTAAAGTATGCCTTTTGCTATGCTCAGCATTTGATTTCGTTGCCTTTTTCAAACAACGTATGATTGCACAGTGAATATTTTTGTTACACCCAACTCCTCACGTCACTGAAAGTTGTTTTTCGGTGATTTTCTTGTGTGCTCTTCCATGTCTGATGCCTGTTTTAATGTGATTGTTTGGCATTTGTAATATAGTTGCAAATGTAAAAGTGAGAGGCTCAGTAAGGCTGGTTTGCTTTGGTGATTTTTGTTTTGTTATGCTTTTTAAGATTTCAGAACTTTCTGTATTTGTGCCAGTGCTTAAGCCATTACTAGACTATGGTAAATGCATACAGTGTTGCCATGGGTTGATTCTGTTTTGTATTTGTTGTTTTGCTCTTCTCCCCTTTCCTTTTTCAAAAAAATACTTTTTATACAACCGTGCCAATTTGCAACCATGATTTAGTGGTTCTGAATGATTCTGTTCTCTGCATGCTGTGGCGAGTCACAGTATCACAAGGTTCAGTTTAGTGATGTGCGTCAGAACAGTGCGAGCGACTCATTGCAGTTGTACCGTTGATTACTGGCTGGCAAAAGAAGCAGGAGGAATTTGACAGCTGATCACGGGTGGATGCCATCTATGCCACAGGTGAAGATCACCATCTCGCATCCTAGAAAACAGCGACGAGGTGTGTCAATCGAGTGTTTGTGTCAGGACAGCAGACCACTTCAGGTAGAATCAGGGTAGGCTGTGTGTGCAAGCTCATGCATGGTGAATATGGTCTTCTTCATGCACCTTCTATAACTGCATGTGGTATTGCATGGGGATTGCACTGTAAACAAAATAGCATATACATTTTGCAAGATGAATTTTTGTTCTTTGTTTTCTTTTTCTTAGTACATGTACATAATGTTTACTTAAACGTTATTCTTGTACTGTGCCACATAATGTAATCCACAGATGATAACAATGATGTGACGGTAACATCATAAAGCAGATATTTAGTCTAATATCCAGCACAGAAATAATCAGTAAGGGAATACTTGAATACTAATCAGCACAGTTTATAACAATCTGGGCAGTGCAAATAAACATTAATCTTATGAGCATCTTGCATTACATGTGTACCATTGTTTTTTTTGTTTGTTTTGTTTTGTTTTTTTAAATTTATTAATCCAAGACAAGCTGACATGAAACAAAGCAAGTGCCATGGTAACGGAGAGCCTGGTGCTGCTATCAGCTTGTGAAACTGGTGTTTCTGTTCCTACTGTTGTTTGGAGGAGATACATGAGTAGGTGGAGTGTTTAGTGACATTCTATGAATGTACTGGAGAGGAGAAAATATTTGTCATTTACATTTTCATTTATTCTTGACAATAAATACCAAATTAACTGCTGGTAATGTGTCTTATTTTAAGTAAGGAAGCTTTTGGCACATTTGTGGAAACATTTAAGAGCGCCTTAATGTCTTAGAACATGATCACAATCATAGTTGCAGGATGTTGCATGTTAACATAGAAGTTTGATCAGTATTACAATGACTTGAAGACATAATTGTCATTGTTTTGCGTCCAAGATACACATTATTCACATTATGAGAATGCACTTTTTTCTAGCAACAATTACAGTGAATCATTGGGTACAATCTCTTGAAGGAAACTAAACGCTCAAAACATCTCTAAAACTGTCAATACCATCAACTTCTATCTTTTGAGTACATAAAGAGACAGAAGTTAGTGTAATATGCCCTACATGAAACTATATAGTCTCAATGTATTCATAGGTGCTACAACTGTAACACATAATTGCTTATCTGAGCCACTAGATGACAGCATTGTGCTGTTGCTATTTCACTTCCCTCTGTCCTCACTTGAGTCCTATGGTGTTTAGTTACACAGCTATCACATTTGGTTAAGCTTGATTTTAGCTTTTCATCACTTACCGCTATTAGAGTCTTGTGAGGCCACTGACGTGATAGCCTAAAGTGTTTTAAGATTTTTTTTTTTTTTTTTTAAAGAGAGAGAAATCGACACATTTGGGGGAATTTGGATTCAGAAATGTTGAACTTTTGTTCTTTGGACAAACTGACTGCCACTGACTCACTACTGATGGTTAAAACTTTGAGGTGCTGCCTTTAGGGGATAGTGATCCCAGGGGTTTGTTTTTCATCCACATTTCTGATGGAAGGGTCTGACTTTGGGAACCTTTTGGGTGGAAACTGGACTAAAATCCACAATAATTCTGTCCAAGTGCAGAGAATTAATTCATCTGCACCTTTATGTTAAACCACTCAGTTAAATTTGTTTACTACTCCTCCTTTGCCTCTACATGTTGCCTCTGCCCTGAACCTTAAGTAAAAGCTGATCTCAGTGTTGGGATGGCACCCAAGCTCCTGCAGCTAAATACTGAGAAGACTGAGGTAATTGTTTTTGGCCCTGGCGCTGTTAATGCTTGTTTATACAAATATATAAGGCTCTCTGTCCAAAAACTTAATCCAAAACTCTCACAACTTTTGAATTCTGTTTGATGAAAGCCTTAGCTTGAGCAAGCATGTTGTCGAGTCTTGTTTTCTGTAGCTCCAGAGATTTTCCCAGAAGAGTTCCATTTAATCCATTATAAAGCTTGAGGTTGTTTTTATTCCATCTCATTTGGCCTGTTTAAACTCTCTTAGGGCATGTTTGAGTTGTCAGATTTTTAATGAATTGTCCAAAATGCTGTAGCCAGACTCCTTACCAAAACTAAAAAAGAGAGCACAATATTGCCATTCAAGACTGTTTGCTAAATTAAGTCAGTCCTTAAAACCTGCTGGAGACCTATTCTTAGAGATAATCTCTTAATGTAAAGTAATCTTATGTTAATCATTCTTTGTTGCTTTGCTTATCTTAGTCCTCATCTGTAGGCATTTTTGCGCAATGTTTCCTTAAATTTCTTTAAAATTGTTTTCGCTGTTGTTTGTTGACATTTTCTTTATTATTGATCTTATAAAGTACTTTGTTTCTGTTGTTAAGTGCTAGTAATTAAGGTTTGTTGTTATTATTATTTAGTATTGTGTAGAAACCACATTATCCGTCACCTGCTTGACGTGACTGTATTAAAGAGATATATACAGGTCTGTGAGAAGGCATCTCCCCCCCATGAATATCTTCTATTTTTGCATATTTATCACTTGTAAAGGTTTCAGCTCATCAACCTAATTTTAATATCAGACAAAGATAACCAAAGAAAACACACAACGCAGTTTTAAAATGATGATTTATTAAAGATACATTAAAGGCCCACATGGTTTGTGATCAGTCTTCATCATCACCATGGAGGAACTCTGGCCCACTCTTGTCTGCAGAATAGTTCTAATTAGATGGTTTTTGATCATGAACTGCTCCTTTAAGGTTTTGCCACAGCATCTCAGTTGGATTGAAGTCCGCACTTTGACCCAACCACTCCAGAACCTTAACTTTGTTCTTTTTGGGCCATTCAGAGGTGGACTTGCTTGCGTGCTTTGGGTCATTGTCATGATGCATAACCCATTTGTGTTTGTGCTTTAGGTCATGAACTTATGGTGGATGTTCTCCAGGAGGATTTTCTGATACAGAGCAGAATTCATGGCTCCATCAGTTATGACAAGTCATCCAGGTCCTGTGGAAGCAAAGCAGCCCGAAACCACCACCGTACCACCACCAGGTTTTACTGCTGTATCATGCTCTCCTTGCTGAATGCAGGATTGGCTTTACACCAGATGTAGCAAGACCCATGTCTTCCAAAAAGTTCCACCTTTGACTCATCAGTCGTCAGGATGTTATCTCACAAGTCTTGGGGCTCATCTACATATTTTTTTTTTTTTTTTGCAAATGCCAGGCGAGCCTTTCTTTCTGTTCTTTTTGGTCAGGACTGGTTTGACCCTTGCAACTCTCCCATGGATGCCACTTTAGCCAAGTGTCTTCCTTATTGTGGAATCATGTACCCAAAGTGAGGCAAGTGAGGGCTGTGGTTCTTTTGATGTTCATCTGGCTTCTTTTGTGGCCTCTTGGTGAGATGTCAATGCACTCTTGGAGAAATGTTAGTGGGTCAGCTGCTCCTCGGAAGCTTCCCCACTGTTCCATGTTTTTCCATCTGTGGATATTGGTTCTCACTGCGGCTCTCTGAAGTCCCAGAGCCGTAACAATGGCTTTGTAACCCTTTCCAGATTGATAAATGTCAATGACTTTGGCATCTGTTGTTGAATCTCTTTAGAATGTGGCATCATTTTCTGCTTTTTGAGACCCTGTAGCCTGTTCAAGTGATGTTTAGATTCATCAAGCCTGGCAGTAATTGTATGTAGGTGTGATGGGGGGAAACTGAACCCAACTGCCAAATGGTAAATGGTCAATGGACTGCACTTATATAGCGCTTTTCTACCTTAGCGGCACTCAAAGCGCTTTACAATGTTTTCTCATTCACCCATTGACACACACATTCATACAACAATGGCAACAGAGCTGCCATGCAAGGTGCTGCCTGCCATTGGGAGCAACTTCGGGTTCAGTGTCTTCCACCTGAGCCACAGCCACCCAATGAATTTGGTCATTTGGTAGGCAGAACATTTCACAGAGCATTGCAGTGCCTCCACTGACTGACATCCCTTCCCCAGGTAAATGAAACTCATATACCTAGCTGTGCACGTGATGTTAAAAAAACTTTAAAAAAACCACGATTCATCAGACCATCTCGCCTCCTCCCACTGCAACGTGCTCCAGTTCTGACGACCATGTGCCCATTGTTGGCACTTTCAGTTGAGGACAGAAGTCAGTATGGACAATCTAACTGGTCTCCAGTTGCACAACAATCTGTGAGGCATCATGTGTTTTGACACTTTTTTCAAAATAATGTTTTTTTTAGCAACTTATGTTACAGTAGCTCTTCAGGGGAATAGAACCACAAGGTGCTTATTAATTGCATGAGTGAGTTCAATGGTTGTTCTTCTTTGGACCACTTTAGTTTCTAACAACTACATACTAGGAACACTCCACAACATCATTTGTCAGGCTCAGTTGAAACCTTACAATTGCCAATATTTCCTCCTTCTAACACATCAGATTTAACAACTTACTGCTCACTTGCTGCCGAATATATTCTAGCCATCTGCAGGTGCCATACCAACAAGACAATCGATGTTATTCGCTTCACCTTTCAATGGTTTAAATGCAGTGTCTGACGAGTACACTTAAGCAAAAAGTAAAGAGGTTTAAAAATGATTGATTTTAACAATTATCTAATTCATGAACTTTACATATCATTGTAACATATTTTTGAAAAGCTGTGTAACCATAATGAGAAAACTACAACAAATTGTACAACATTTGCACAACAATTACTTTGCATTATTGATTTTAACTGTGTTAGGGGACTTTGTATTTAGATTCAACCGTGAGTGTATTTATTCCATGACAGGGGAATTGACGACTTTGCTCACTTGGCTCCACAGAGTGATCAAAGGGCAAGATCACTATCAGGGCAAATACTTCCTTCTTCAGACTGAGGGGCATCTTTCTTGCCAAGGCCAACCTTTCTACCGGTGGAAAACTTCATCTACAAACACACACAAATATATGCACATACGCAGGCTACACACTAAACCTAATGAGGACGCCTAATTTTAGATATTACCGTTGGTTAACAAAACAAACCCTTTTGTACCTCTCATTAAAACACTTCAAAACTTCTTTCCCCTTCTTTTGTGTGTGTTTGTGTGTTTTCCGGAGGGCTGTCTGAGGACATCATACACAGCTCTGTTTACACTTAAACTTAGTCTCATCTTTAGCCCTGAGCTAAATCCTAACTCTCACATTTGACGAGATCCAATGATCAACAAGCGAATTACAGCCTTGTGGTTCGTTATCTGTCTGGATGTTGCTACACATCATTCCAAGATATCTGATTCCTAGAAAACAATGCACGTGTATCTGATATCACAGAATATAAAATAATGTAAGGTCAGTATGGTGCATAGTGTGTGGTCATGTAAGGCCTTGAACCCATGTCAATAAAGGAGATAAGAAAACACACTTAGAATCTGTTATCATAATAAACTCTCTTAACTCTTAAATAACTGTTACACAGCTTTAGTTACCAAGGACGAAAAAAAAAATCTAAAATGTATGTTTTATGTTATTTTGCTTATCCAGATAGTACCAACTAGGAAGTATTCAACTAATTGTATAAAAACTTAAGAAAATTCAACATACCTTTCAATAGAAATAGATTGACAAGTATTGAATTCTGGTCAAAGAAGCCAAATGTATGCAGTTTAGGTAAAGACTAAATGTGAAGATAACGATTTGATGGGATAATTTGTGCAATAGATACTATGCTGTTTTGATTAAATACAGACAATATAGAAAGAGGTAATCGGTTCACTCCAGTTGGATTGTCAGATTAGATTATTTCTTTTTTTTTGTTTGTTTGTTTTATGCCGCAGAGTGTTTTGCTGAGCTGCATGATTTCACTGAAATCTCGAGGTGAAAGCAATAGTTGCGCAATCAGTTAAGATAATCTTTCTTCGTCAGCCAGCATCCGTGCCCGCCCAGCCCCAAGCGAGAGGGACAGCTTTAAAGGGAGTGGTTTTCAAAGTTGCCTGAGAAGCAGTGTTAAGTCCACTACCTACGCGCGTCGTCCTCCGCTCAGGCACCAATTATGTCCGCAAACCTCTGCAAGAACGCACAGGAGAGGCCGGAGCCTGTTAAGGCAGAAATCAAAGGTAAGTCGAGTTTTAACACTTTAAAATGACCTACAAATGTTCTTAATGATTTGCTGAAGTTTCCTTTTTTTTTTTTTTTTTTTTCTGCTGATGTTTTCTTTTCAAACAGGGAATATTCCCAGCTGGCTGCAAGGCACGCTTCTGCGCAATGGCCCGGGCATCTTCTCTCTGGGAGACACCAGTTACGAACACTGGTTTGATGGGATGGCCCTCATGAACAGCTTCACCTTTAAAAATGGTTGGTCTTTCAATTTAAGCCTTGTTTAAGCTACTAAATGCAGAAAAACGTTTACTAAATCCAAATGATTTTGTAAATTCTTCTATACAGGTGAAATGACCTACAGAAGCAAATACCTGAGAAGTGACACCTATAGAGATAATATGGCTGCAAACAGAATAGTTGTGTCTGAAATGGGGACAATGGCGTATCCAGACCCAAGCAAGAACTTAATTTCCAAGTAAGTTTTATTCACACCAAATCTGACTTGTTTAATTATTATTTCCCTTTTGTATAGTAAGCAAAGTAGTATTGTAAAATGTTTTATTTTGGTGTCCACTCCTTTTAGGATTCTGTAGTTTTGCTTGTTTCTTTTCTGTAAAACTGCAAGAAAAAAAGATCTTCTGTAACATTAATACACAAATGGAGTCTTACAGTTTTGTAAAATGACTGAGATGGAAAGGAGACTAAGATTTTCTTTAGAATCTGTAACATGTAAATAATCAGACTATTGTATTGGAACAGCCCTCCTATTGTTTGCCACTCTGCTGTGGATTTGTCATTAGGATGCAAATGAGGCACACATTCATATGGATGAGCAAAGCAGGTCTCTTTGAAGTATTTGTCATTTAAAAAAAAAAATCTCTTTACTTTTCAGGGTGATTACTCTTTTCAACCACACAATACCTGACTTCACTGATAACGGTGCCAGCAATTTTATCAAATATGGAAACGACTATTTCGCCACTTCTGAAACCAACTACATCCGCAAGATTGATCCACTGACTCTGGAAACTCAGGACAAGGTAACACTGCCTGCCGATCTTTGTCAGTGTTAACACACAACCAGATTTGCTTCAGAACTTGTTTCACCTCATCCCTGAACTGTTTGCCACAGGTGGACTACACCAAGTACCTGCCGGTAAACTTGGTTACGTCCCATCCACACTATGACAAGGAGGGCAATACCTACAACATCGGAACTTCAATAGCAGAGAAGGGCAAGACAAAATATGTGCTGTTCAAAGTCCCTGCTGTTTCACAGAAAGGTATATTATCCCTATATCCTGCTCAACTTTGTCCTGACACCTCAGAAGTCAGATCTCCTATCAGCTGTACTTTGATGTAGAACGTTAAGATACAACATAAGAATAAGCAAATGTAAGTTGGGAAATGAGAAGCAGGTGATGAACAGTTACGTCTGCTTCCTTGAATCTGAATGCAGTACAGTCAGAAGTCAAGTCAAGTTATATGTTATTCATATTTTTACAATCTAATATCATCAGATTGTCAGATAATAAACAGTCTAATAAGACTATATTTCCAAACTGGATTCTTACCAAACAATATGTCATATGTGTCATTGCTGCATCATCCCTTTAAACTCAGGAACCTTATTCAAATTCATTACAAGACACACATATGCTAGCACCTACATTCGTTATTATTTCTCATTTCACCTTTCAGGCAAAGGGAAGGATGCCCTTGCGCTGAAGAGTGTGGAGATTATCTGCACAGTTCCCTGCCGCTCCCTCCTCACACCAAGCTACTACCACAGCTTCGGCCTGACAGACAACTACATCATCTTCATCGAGCAGCCTTTCAAGCTGGACATCCTCAAGATGGCCACTGCCTACATGAGGGGTGTCAACTGGGCGAGCTGCCTCAAGTTCTGCCCTGACGAAAATGTAAGGAATCACTCCAGTTATTGCATGCCAGTGCAGACAAGGGAAAAAGACTACACCAGTGTTCTAGCAAAAAAAAAAAACCTGGGTGCAATGGGATTGACTATAAATGTTTAACATGTCTATTGTCTTTCTAAATGTTTGTTTCTTCATCAGACTCTGATCCACCTGATAGACAGAAAGACTGGCAAGTCGACTGAGATGAAGTACTGCACTGGAGCAATGGTTGTCTACCATCATGTGAACGCTTTTGAGGATGACGGCCATGTCGTCTTTGATGTCATCGCCTACAATGATAACAGCCTTTACGATATGTTCTATATGAGCAATCTGAAGAAAAACACAGAGTTCACTGAGAGTGGCTACTCCAAACCAAGTTACAGAAGATTTGTCCTTCCCATCTCGTCAGACAAGGTGGAAATAAAAACAAACCAAATTAATTTCCTCTGGTAATTTAAAGATTGCACTCCTCTAGCACTTGAGCTTAATGTTTTGGCTGGGTTTTACAGGGTGTTGCAGTTGGAAACAACATGGTGAAGCTTAAGTACACAACAGCCACTGCTGTGAAGGAGAAAGAAGGCAAACTTGTGTGCCAAGCAGAGGTTCTCTGTGAAGGTAAAACCAATGCCACTCAGACACTTGAAGCAAATCAATCAGCTATTCTTTGACGAGTATTTCTTGTGTTATGTCTTTAAGCGTAATTGATTTATTCACACAAGCACAAAAACTGTCTCGTTTCACCTCTCATTCAGGAGGCTTGAACTGAAGAAGTCTCTGGATGAGATATGAAATGCTTTTAAGCCCCAACAAGAGATGTCCAGTTGCTTTCATTAAAGCACCTAGAAGCATAAAGACCTGTGACCTTCCTTCCATCAGGTTTTGAACTACCCAGACTCAACTATGACGTCAATGGCAAGAGGCACCGGTTTGTCTACGGGAACTGTGTGGAGGAATCTGCACTGGCGAAACAGGTGACATGCCCTACCTATTGTCTTCAGTTTTACTGTTGGGGAATGTAAGTGGTGGGAACATCCGTCTTTGACATGTTAAATGCAGGACGTTTGGGAAATAGATCACTAATGGCAGCATTGTTTCACAGTGGTAGGAAGCAAACTGCAGCGTTGAGAGTTACTCGTTGATGCAACAGACGTATGGAAACGTCACTTTTTGTCAAGTGTCAATTACCCATTGTCCGAACAAAGATCAAATCCTTACATGACCCACACTGGGTTCATCTGGGTAGCAAGAACAATAGAAAAAACACAGAACCCCAAGGCTCAACCACAGCCCAGTGGTATAATATCCGAAAAGAGGAAGACACCAAAGGAAGTAACATGCTTTGGACAATTACATGTTTTTTTTTTTTTTTTTAACTATTATTAGTCCCCACGAGACAAAGCATTCGAAGAGCAAAGAGAGCATTGTCTTTTCCTTTAATTTAAATTGTTTTTGAATAAGAGTTTTATACACTGCAAAACAAATGAATAAAGAACAGGACATGAAAATGAAATAATTTTAGGCAAATGTTATAATGATGATTTGATTCAAAAACCAACAAATACATATTTTTCCTAACTGGAATATTTAGGGAATATGAAACATTGCATATGTTAATATTAAGGCTACCCTAAATTTTATTTGATCAAACAAAAGGCTTGGCTATGTCCGCTTGAGTAAAAATCTACATTACTGTCAGTTGCAGTCTTATTGGCTGAACTAGACCTGAGTCTTTAGGTGGCAAACATCTAACACAGTATCAACAAAAAGTCATATGCAACCACAACACCGGTAGGATTTATTGCAGGGTATTTTTTGGACTGAAATAGATTGTACAAATGTGCCTGATGTTGTGGTATTTCAACATAGAAGTCCTCTGATTCAGTCAGTCACAAGTCCAGATTATGTAATTTCTAGGGCCTCCTTTGAGGGAGATGGACACTGATCCTGTTGCTTATTCACTTACTTTTTGAATGAAAGATAAATAAATAGGTTTAGCCATATGTCAGTTACATTTACCTTGTTTTGAGCCATGTGCTGCAATAAGATGAAGAATAAGAATATTGATTTGACTTTCCTACACCTATATTCTGAAAGAAACTAAATAGACTGTGATTTATTGTGCTTCCCTTTTTAATGCAACAGTGAGGAACAGAAACGTCATTGACACGTGCTCAGATATGCTGAAAAGGCACAACTGCAATAATCTAAATTAAGAAAAGCAGTTTTTGCACATTTATCCTCACTTTTAGCCATGACTAATTCCCTTTCAGACAGATGCTCCACTGTGTTCCAACAATATTGTATACTTCTACCATTTTACCACATGACATGGTGGGACTAAGGTTCCAAGTCATTTCTGTTTTACTTTTATTAATGACTGCATGTGGTGGGTCACACCCATATAACACCAGGATAAGAACCTCCAGTCACACCATCTGACAGCCAACTGACAGCTCTAAGTCTAGTTTATAATTTTATAGCTCTTTTCCAAGTATATTGTTTACAGCTGGAACAAAGTTCTGCACGGGCACTGATAAACTACTTTTGCCAGACTCTCTCTGTATTCATGTATATGTCTGTTAATAATTACTGATCACAGCTTCAGAGTGCTTGTAAGATACAGAAAGGTAAACTGTGAAGGCTACCTGTCAGTGCTTTGGTATGAACTGTACGAACTCCTGTGTGTGTGTTTTGCTTGCTCAGGCTAAGAAAAAACTGTATTTTAGACATTTGTCCTAATTTGTTCATTTTCTGCAGGTTGCAAAGTTTGACACTGAAACCAAGAAAATGGTTTACTGGAATGAAGAAAACTGCTGGCCGTCAGAGGCAGTGTTCGTCCCCAGACCAAATGGAGAGTCAGAGGATGATGGTAAGAATACTGTGTGGTGTGCGTACATAATGTATATGTACAAGTGTGTATATGCTACTACACATACATGCATATTTATGTAGACAAAAAGTAAAAATGAGATCTTTCAGTTTTGATTGTGTCTGTAACTTGTATAGACCAATATGTTAATTGTATTCAATCGGAGTTAAGTGTATTGAAGTGAAAGTACATTTGAAAAGCTGATAAAAAAGACTCTTTTCTTTTGATTTATAGGTGTGGTCCTCATACCAGTAAGTAACTCCAACCCGGGCCAGTCTGGTTTCATGCTGATTCTTGATGGTAGAACCTTCAAGGAAGTCGCTCGAGCATATGTGAATGGCGAGATCCACAAGGATGTGCATGGGCTCTTCATCCCACATGAAAATTAATCAGTTGTGCATACGGAAAAAAATCTCTTTGGAAAACTCCCACAAAAACTGTGCCCAAGTAGTACTTATAGCACAGGTATCTATCTGAACTTTGAAGAAACGCATTGCTAAATAGCTCATTTTAGACATGTGTGTTGTTTAATGGATTACTCGTACCATAAAATTATAGGGATTGCTTCACATTGATTTCATGCGCATGAAAAGTAGAGGTCACTGTTTGTTAGTTTAGTATCACTGTTATTATCACTTATGCTCATCCTTTTCATTAAAAAAAAAAAAACTGAACAAGTTCTGTTGTGTGTTTTCACTTTGTAGTCTGTAGTGATAATTTTGTTAGCATTCACCCCCCCATGGAAGTTTTTGCTTTTTAACACTGAATAAATCAATTTAATTTGGCTTTTTTTTGACAATGATTTACCAAAAATAAAGACACTTTCCTGTCCTAATTCTACACAGGTGTAGCTAATTGTTGCTAGAAGTCACACAGTTGGATGAAGTGGAGATCACCTGACTCAGTGACTGTAGTATAAAGACACTTGAATCTGGAAGGTCCAGTTACTGGTGAGTCAGCAGTCCTGGCTATGATCAGGCAGATAAAAGAGCACTCTAAGCAACTCACAGAAAAGGTTACTGAAAAAGTAAATAAATCAGGACACGGATATAATAAGTCACTGAATACCCCTTCAAGTTCTGTTAAATTCATGATTTAAAAATGGAAGGAGTATGGCACATGCATAAAGAGCAGACCGTTCTCAAAAATGGAGTGACCATGCAAGAACCAAATCAGTAAGAGAGGCTACCAGTGCACATATGATTCCTCTGAATGAGTTAGAAGCCTCAGCTGCTGAGACGGGAGAGACCGTATGTATAACATGGCATGTGGGAGAGTTTGAAGCAAGTTGGAAGAAGGTTCTCCTCTATGATTTGACCAAAACTGAGCTTACTGGCCATCAGACTAGATACTATGTTAGGTAGATACTAGACCCTGTATATCATCACAAACTCATCATCCCTATCACCAAGCATGGTGGTGGCAGCATCATGACGTGGGGATGCTTCTTGGCCCAGGAAGGCCTGCAACAGTAGAGGGTAAAATAAATACAGCAAATTACTGGGAAATCCTGGAGGATATCCTGATGCAGTTTGCAAGAGAACTGCAACTAGGTAAAAGGTTTGATTTTACAGCAGGACAATGACTTGAAACGCACAACAGAGGCGATAAAGAAACGGTTTAAAGACAACAAGGTAAATGTTGTGGAGTGACTGAGATGGAGCCCAGACTTCAATCCAACTGAGAATTTGTAGCTGTACTTGAAAACAGCAACACTTACAATCCCTATTTAAACTGATATAGTTTTGCGATGAAGAGTGAGGCAAATTGTTTTGTGCAGATGTGCAAGGCTGAT